>NC_028638.1:44726044-44822304 GCF_001406875.1 Solanum pennellii
TATATATATATATGTATATGTGCAGATTTTCTTAATTTCTTTTTGGTGTATTTTGCTTATATCTTATCTTATTAGTGATATTCTAACTCTATCACTAATAAAATAATTTTAGGAATAACATTTAAATACCTAAGATTTTCGGATAAGCTCTCAGCTTATATAAAATATATATATCCAATAAATAAGTAAGCAAAACCAATGTATGATATAAACTAAAGTAAACAATCAATAACACATAATCATAATTAAATTATTTATAAATACAAAAACTTAATAAATGATTGAAAATAAAATGAGACAGATAATAATTAAGAAAGAACGAATTCAACATCCATAACCTTCCAACGAAACAGGACACTATTTCTTTTCCATTAATATGCTTAAAATTAAATAAAATAATTATTGTCACAGTACGTATATTCTTTTTTCTTTTTCCATTGTGATTTTACGTACTTTTTACTTGTTAATTAATGTTTGATCTCTACCAAATTATTCTTCTGCTTTTATTTATATTTTGAATTATTTGTTCATTATTCCACCTTTCCAATAGAGTAGTAATAAGTTCTGGATTTTTATTTTTATTTTAAATAAAGATATATTTGTCCCATGTCTTTTACTTTCTTTTTACTAATTATTTTTAAAAATATTTTTAATTAATTTTTTAAAAAAAATAAAATATATCTGGTAACAATTTAATCTTTAAATATTTTACCCCTATAGGTAAATAAAACTAGGTAAGGAGGAATAATTGGTAGGATTAATGTTCACTAAGCCCTAGAAAAATTGCACAAATTCCGATGTTTTTTTTATTTTATAAATCCTCACGGATCCCAAGAAACATAACTAAATCCTCTAAAGTACCAACCAACTGGTATTTCATTTCAGAAGAAGACGAAGGCAGCCTAAACAATATTTTTCTACTTTTTTTTTTTATGGGCGTCAGATTGAGTTTAGCTCTCTTAGGTAAATTGTTTTTTAATTTCTGATGGTGTAGAATTTGGATGCTTTTGCGTGAAGTTTGGTACACCCACGACTTTTTAATTTTATTTTAATAACGACTTTGATGTAATGGATTTGGAAAATTTATCTGATGGACTTTTCTTTTTCTTACTTTTTCTTGTCCAATTTTGACTGTTGTTTAGTTGTGAATGCAGGAAAAATTTGATCTTGATTGTGATTCTGGGTTACAAATTGAAAAAAGGGCTGATTTTTTTGCATTTTTTGAGCTTTGGAAACTGTTGGGTTTCTACAAATGATTGCGGAAGTGTTAGCTTTGGTTGGTTACAGGGTGAAAAAAGGTGTAGAATTTCTTGAAATTGTGAGGTTATGTTGGGATTGACTTGTCAAGATTGCGGTTGACAATAGGAGTTTTGGGTAATATGTTGGTTTGGGGGTGAATACCTTCTGGAATGTTTGAGAAGATGCTTCCTTTTTTAAAAAAAAAAATAAAAAAATGACACATTTGAAGTTTCTTTTAGTTGACAATAGGAAGAAAGATATTCGGGAATGTTGAATTTGTGTCACCTGGAAACTTAGATTTATATATATAAGATAAGAATAAGAATCTGTTTTCACAATTGAGCAAGTAGTCTCTAGTGTGGGGTTCTGGAAACAAGCATGTAGTCTGTGATCAGGTGAGATTTGCTTGAATTTGATTGTACCGCAAGGAGATCTAGGTCATCACAATCCGTACAAGGAGCTTATGTGTCTGGAGTGTGATAATAAGAAGTTTTGCTCTTAGTAGATGTTCTGTCTAGTTGTTTTAGTCTAGGGGTTGTGATTTTCGTTCAAACCTATCATGGATGAAGCTTCGTGCAGCACGAATGCACTGCCTCCTTTTATTGCAAAGACATATGAAATGGTGGATGACCCATCCTGTGATGCTATTGTCTCCTGGAGTTCGAATAATAAAAGCTTCATTGTGTGGAATCCTCCAGATTTTGCAAGAGATTTGTTGCCGAGATACTTCAAGCACAATAATTTTTCCAGCTTTATCAGACAACTAAACACTTATGTAAGTGAGTTAGTTGCCCTCACATGATCATTTGTTTCTATCAGTTTTATCTTATTTGTTAGTATTCACATGCATTTGGCTTCTTTTGTGCATCAGGGATTCAGGAAAATTGACCCTGAAAAATGGGAGTTCGCGAATGAAGGTAATTTCATTAGAGGTCAGCCGCACCTTTTGAAGAATATCCATAGGCGTAAACCTGTTCATAGTCATTCTGCACAGAATCTTCATGGCCTGTCATCTCCATTAACTGAATCAGAAAGACAGGGATACAAGGAAGATATTCAAAAGCTGATGCATGAGAATGGATCACTTCACTTGGACCTACAAAGACATAAACAGGATCACCAAGGACTTGAATTGCAAATGCAGGTTTTAACTGAACGTGTTCAACATGCAGAACACCGTCAGAAGACCATGGTATCTGCTTTAGCTCACACCTTAGATAGACCAGTAATGGATTTGAGTCACATGCCACAACTTCAAGTGAATGACAGAAAAAGAAGGTTCCCAGGAAATAGCTGCCTTTATAATGAAAGTGACCTGGAGGATACGCGAGGGATATCATCTAGGGCTTTGAGTAGGGAAAATATGAACCCACCCTCTCTTTTGACAATGAACACAGAACTGTTAGATCAATTGGAATCTTCTTTGACTTTTTGGGAGGATGTGCTACAAGATGTTGATCAAGCTGGGATACGACAGAATTGTTTGCTGCAGTTGGATGAATCTACAAGTTGTGCTGACAGTCCTGCTATATCTTACACTCAACTAAATATTGATGTTGGGCCTAAGGCTTCTGGAATTGACATGAATTCTGAGCCTAATGCAAACATTACTCCTGAGGTTGCGGAACCAGAAGACAAAGCAGCTGTAGCAGGGACGGCTACTAATGTCCCAACTGGGGTTAATGATTTATTTTGGGAACAGTTCCTAACTGAGAATCCTGGTTCGGTTGATGCACCCGAAGTACAGTCTGAAAGAAAAGATATTGGTAGCAAAAAGAATGAAAGCAAACCAGTTGACAGTGGAAAATATTGGTGGAACATGAAGAGTGTAAATAGCCTGGCAGAACAGATGGGACATCTTACTCCAGCGGAGAAAACTTAGTTTGGTAGGTTATATTGCAAATGCTTTATTCATGTTGTTAGCCTTCTGGCTTGTTGTATATCTAGTGTACTAGTTTTTTTTTTCTTATCAGGGATTAGATATACGTGTTGATGTATAAATTGATTTTGTTCGTGCTGTGCATTGCATGATATGAGGGAAATCGAGCTTCTGAAAATTCTTTGGCATTAGTTCTTTGTTTTATGCTGGTTTGTTCTTATTAACCTTGCTCGTTGTACAATGATTTCTCTTTATTATTTCATTTAAAATCTCCTCATGTTTGCAGTCTTTTGCGCTTAACTGATTTTTGCTGGTTATCTTGTAAGATGCAGTGTCTCTTGTATCTAAAGTTCTTTGTATTTTAAGCTACTCTTAAAAGTATTGATCTACACTTAATTCTCCAATTGTCCTATATCACTGTATGCCTATGTACTCGAAATTACTAAAATGCAGGCTTCTGTTTTGCCATTTTGTGGTAGTTAAGCTATAATTCTGCATAGAGATGTTAGAGAGTTCTGTTTCTGTTCTCAAATGCACTTGGTTATACAATTATGGTTGAACTTCTACTCTGCAGTTTCTCCTTGAAACAGGAAAAATATGCAGCTGTTTGGAAAAGACAACTAATGCTATATTAGATATGTAAACGTTGGCTAGATTACTGATTCATAGTTGTACAGTGAAGGACAATGGTGTGTGGAAAATACGCACTCCTCTTTCTTCTCCTTAATTTATCCCCTGCACTTTTATATGCATACACATTGTTGTAAGAGTGTCACTTCAGAGTATAGAAATTATGTTGCTTGAAGCCCCTCACATATTCTGTAAGCTTATATGGGTTGAAGGCTAATGAATGTTGTGTCTGAAGAGTTTATGCATTAGTTAGCTGCACCAAGTTTCTTAATTCTTTAAGCATGAAAAATATGGGATTCCTTCAGTGTTAAAAAAAATGTACATACAATTAGGCAATAAAAGATTCTGTTTCAATTTTACAGGACAAGTTATCGAGAAAATTTAAGTAACTAAACACATTTATTTAGACCATAACATTCAAAAATCTGAGGGAGTATAACTTATATCAAGCACAACAAATGCGGCTTCCAACAAGTAGTACCAAAACACAATACTCAAATGGCGGCAACTTCCCCAACACCATCAACCCTCTCATCCTTCTTAGAGATGGCGAATTCCATATCCGAACTCCACCAAGCTCACGCTGTCATGCTCAAAACTGGTCTCTTTCGTGACCCTTTTGCTGCCAGTCGCCTCTTGACTAAAGCCACTGTTCTTCCCATATCTTCCCCTGAAACCCTTTCATATGCACTCTCTGTTTTCACTCACATTGAAGAACCCAACTCATATATCTACAACACTATCATCCGTGCTTATTCCACTAGCCCCTTTCCACAACTAGCACTTATTATCTTCCTCAAAATGTTAAACTCTGTAAATAAAGTTTTCCCAGATAAGTACACTTTTACATTCATTGTAAAAGCTTGTGCTACTATGGAAAATGCTAAACAAGGTGAACAAGTTCATGGGTTGGTGACAAAAATTGGACTTGAGGAAGATGTGTATGTATACAACACTTTGGTTCATATGTATGCGAAATGTGGGTGTTTTGGAGTTTCGCGTGGTATGATTGATGGGTTGATTGAAGATGATGTTATAGCATGGAATGCATTGTTGAGTGTGTATGCAGAAAGGGGGTTGTTTGAATTGGCGCGTGAGTTGTTTGATGAAATGCCTGTGAAGAATGTGGAGTCTTGGAATTTTATGGTTTCTGGGTATGTGAATGTTGGGTTGGTGGATGAAGCAAGGAAGGTGTTTGATGAAATGTTGGTGAAAGATGTCGTGTCTTGGAATGTAATGATTACTGGTTATACTAAGGCTGATAAGTTTAATGAAGTTTTGACTCTTTTTGAGGATATGCTGAGAGCTAAAGTGAAGCCTGATGATTGTACACTTGTGAATGTGCTGTCTGCTTGTGCCGGCGTTGGATCTCTGAGCCAGGGAAAGTGGGTTCATGCATTTATCGAGAGAAATGGGATTGCGGTTCACAATTTTCTTGCAACTGCTCTTGTGGATATGTATTGCAAATGCGGATGTATTGAGAAAGGTTTAGAGGTGTTTAATGGTACTTTGAGAAAAGATATTAGTACTTGGAATGCAATGATTGCAGGGTTCAGCAACCATGGGTATTTGGATGATGCATTAAAGACCTTCAATGAGCTCATTGCTGATGGTATCAAGCCAAATGAGGTTACTTTTGTAAGTGTTTTGTCTACTTGTAGTCAAGGGGGCTTATTAAGCGAGGGACGCAGGATGTTTGAACTCATGATTAATGAGTATAGAATTCAGCCTACGCTTGTACATTATGGTTGTATGGTTGATTTACTTGGCCGGTTTGGATTATTAGAGGAGGCTGAAGAACTCGTAAGCAAATTGCCTGTGAAAGAAGCTCCTTCTATTTGGGAGTCCCTCTTGAGTGCTTCCAGAAGCCATAATGATGTCAAATTGGCAGAGCGCATCGCTACCAAACTTTTAGAGGTTGATCCTCGCGACGGTGCTGGTTATGTTCAACTATCAAATGCCCTTGCATCTATGGGGAGATGGGATGATGTGAGGGAAGTGCGTAGAAAGATGAGGAGCGAGGGGATAACTAAAGAGCCCGGTTGTAGTATGATTGAAGTTGATGGAGTTGTTCATGAGTTCTTGGCTGGTGAAGGGATAATACTTTAACAAGGACAAAATACTTCTTGTAGCAACTGACAGATGATCCAGTCTGGTGAAGAATGGAGTTTGTCTTTCTTTATGAAAACCAAACTGTTGCTTATATTGATAGAAATAGCTTTTTTTGTAACAGAAGCAAACAGTTTGTGGTAAACTATAACAAGCAGCTAAAGCAATGTCTGTAATTTAAATTGCTTCTTTCTTCATTTCTGTATCTAAGTACATAATAATTTGAAAAACAATTAACATACTCTTAACAGAGGGTAGTACCTACAAGTTATCTACATTTGGATTTAGAAATTCAAACTAAAGCAATTATTACTCATCAGAACAACAACATTTCTGTAATTCTTCTCCAATATTGATCTGGTTTAGCTCAAACCATACCTGTCGAAAGACTTTGATAATGATATCATGGTATTCATCACAGTTGAGTGTTAGATAACAAGCCAATAACTCTTCAAGCTCCTCTGAGCTTTTTATCCCTCTCTGTGTGATCATCTCAATCATCGAGTCTCTGAAGTCGCTGAAAGGGTCAAATGAACTCTTCATAATAGCATAACTATCGAAAACTGTCCTGTCTCCTGTGAAACTCTCCTTTGTCTCGTTTCTCGTCTTCATCCTTGCTTTCTTCATGTCTTCAAGAGCTTTGATTCTGCATTCCATCTTGGCTGTTCTTGGTGAATATGCTCTGACTTTAATACCATGTTTTCTTCTTCTCTTCTGGTTTATGTACACTGACTTTCTCTGCTGACAACCACTTTTCTCTGACATTTCTTTGATCTTCAGACATTCTGATTCAAATTCTTCTTCAGACAATGCATCAGCTTCTTCCTCTAGATTCAGTGATGTAAACATCATGCAGCTTTCTTCCATTGAATTCAGACTGGAATCATTGTAAGACAAACTCCGCGCCTTTCTTGAATCATAGGCTGTTGGTTTCCCCTTCCTCCTTTTCATTACCTTCTCATCCTCAGGCTCTATTTCAAATATATCTTTCTCTGTCACTTCTTCTCTAGCATTTTCCGCTATTCTCTCCTCCAAAGCTTTTCTACTAAGCTTCCTCAACTTCTCATCTTTAACAGAATTCCTCTTTCTGTTGCTGAATTCTGCTTCTTTCTTAGGCTTTTCACTTATCTTTCTCGAAACCATGTCATTGAACTTGTGATTCTCTTCTCCCAAACTACTCTTTGAATTTTGATCACATTCATCATAAGAAGAACCACACCAGAATGGATTCTGAGGATGATTTTCTTCACTAAAAGAAATCCTCCAATAAGGATCATCATCATAAAATCTTCCTTGTTTCAAACAAACATTCGTCCGCGAAGCATACAAACTCAAATCCGCCTTCCTCGTCTTTGCTCCTTCTTGATCTTCACTCCTACAAACCTTCTTTTGCTTGAATTTTGACAACCAAGAAACAGGAAAAACATGAGTCATCAATGAAGATGAAGGTTTCTTTTTCCCCCACTTCATGTTTGGAACAATGTGTTTCTTTACAAGGTAAAAATACAGAAAAGAAGTGAAATAAGAAGCAGTTATGGGGGGCAGTTAGGCTGTTAAATAGGTAAGTGGGATTCATGTTTGAGGAAGTTGTCCACTTTTTTTTTTTTTTAGGTTGCTTTTATTTACACTTACTATTTAGTTCAAAAGAAAGGCCCGCCCATTTAAAAAGAAACTTGTGACCACTTACCCACTTCTTTCCACTTTCTAAGTTTTGCAGAATTGCTGTTCTATTTTCAAGGGACCAAATTCAATTGGTCTCCTCTCACCTAAAGTCATACAACTACTTTACTTTTTGTACTTTTTATTTTCTACAATTTTACTTGTCGTGTTTAAAATTTTTCACACTTGTCACACAAGATGAGATTGAATACCTAGATCGAATCAGGATTAGTAAGTTGTTTTTTAGAGATATCACAATCATTTCTAAATTACATTTAAAAAGTTTGATGAGGAGGAGGTAGGGACATATAGTAGGGCCCAAAAGTTTCTACTTTAGTTCTACCTTAAAACATGATTTTCTTTTGCTTTTAGCTTTGTCTTTAGTAACTTCACCTTGACTTTTGGCTAATATTAGAGAACTTTACATAGTTAGTGTGATTGATACTTCTATTATTTTGAGTTCAAGTAGCAAATTATGGGCCATAATTGTTTTTGTCTTTTGAGAATGACAATGGCTTAAGCAGGGCAGCCAAATATGTGCTACTAATTATTGATTTTCTTGTTGGCCCAATACCCAAGGTTCCTAAAGACTCTCCAAGATATAAAAGGTTATAAGTTTTAATTCTTTACACAAACATATATACTAATTTTTTTTTATATTCATCTAATGTCTCGAAATTCACTTGACTGATTAATTTAAATCTACATTTGTTATGACTTATGACTCAATAAAGAAGAAACGTTTCCTATCGAAAGTTTCTTTATTCCCAAAGCTTGAGCATGAGATTTCTAATTAAAAATGAAAGAGAAATATCATTCATCCAGACGTACTTACTCATGATCAGACTTTCCTGTCCTAGCTTGTCTTTCTTTTGAAATTCTACCAAACAAGAGAATATTATGTGCAAGCATTTTTCTTTCTTTTTCTTGTAAAAAATTTAATTGTTTACTCTCGCGTTCCAATACATAGCTATTTTTTGGTTGGGGAGATAGGGCACACCAAAATTAACTTTAACATTTACCTTCCTACTTTTCACCATTCAATAATCAATGAAAAATTTTAAAAACTTTTTATTTTAGTGAATAAATTCGATTAGAATGCCATTTAAATTGATCAACTTTAAATTAAAAAACTTATGAATTATGAAGAACTAATTGAATATTTATATGCCAGCGCCTAGCTTTCGTAGCCCATAACGAATATTAATCAATTTTGTGTATACTCACCAAATGGTTTCTCTCTAACTTACCTTCTTGTGGGGTTTGTATTTGGTTTTAAGCATATGTTGTGTCAACAAAAACTAAAATGACTTTAATAGTATTTATTAAAAAAGAATATTTGCCACTTGAAATTTCCAAAAGCATAATTCTTTTACTTCCCTCAAACATGATAAAAAGCATGACTTTAGTCTTTATGTTCAAGAATTGATACCATATTTTTCTTAGTCTCAAAGTTGTTTCACTAAAAGATTTTTAAAAAATACTCATATTTTATTCCGTTTCCTATTTGGACTTGACACAAATTATTCTTCCTAAAAAAAGAAAAAGAAGTTTCTTGAAATTGCTTTACATATAAGTTTTAAAGTCTATTTTTTTTATTTAACTTTGTAATGGACAAGATTCCATTTTACATGTGATATAGGGAACAAAGTTTCACTTTCATTTAATTTCTTTATGAGTTGGATATATGAATTTTAAAGTCTCAAAAAACATGGCTACATAGAGGAAAATTAGGCAATCAACATCCAGTTTGTTAGCTGATGCTGTTAAAAGTAATCATATTACATCATTCTTGTTGGGAGATTTTGGTTAAAAAAAAGCTTTCTGATAGTGATTTTAAAATCAAATTTGTAACCTAACCAATTATAGGAAATTGGAGCAAGTGTCAACCACCAACCAGCTGCAAGGCATTACTCCCTCTGTCCAATTTTTATGTGGCAAGATTTGGATTTTCGAGATTCAATCTTTTAAATTTTGACCGAGAATTCGTATATAGACATTTCAACGGTTTTGAATTATATATTGAAAACAATGTAAAAAGTATTATAAATTATTATAATTATCCCCTTAAAAGACATATAAGGAAATTCTGGTCAAAGAAAGATTTAATTGAACTTTGAAGTTTAAATTTGGGAAAAGGTTAAAACTGATCAAACAGTCAACTTTCAAATACTTAAAGAAACAATAAAGGGAGTTATATTTGGACAATCTTAAAGACCTGAGGATGTTTTAATCTATAAAAGATTGACATATTTAATTAAAGAACATAAATGTGAAGTCATCCACATATATAAATAATATATATATAAATAGAGAGAGCTAGTAGTGTGTACACAAGGCTAGAAAAGTTAGACATGGCTCAATTTAGAATTTCATGTTCTTGGTTCAATTTGCTCTCTCTTTTGCTAATCAATGTGTATGTTTTGGGGGTTTTCTCCTTAAGTCTTGATGGAAATGATGAGTACATTTCAGCTGTTGGAGATTCAGGGATGCGACGCGACGGGCTAAGAGTGGCCATAGAGGCATGGAATCAATGCAATGAGGTTGGTGAAGAAGCCCCCAAAATGGGAAGCCCAAGGGCTGCTGATTGTTTTGATGTTCAAAACAAAGGCTCTGCTCAGCAACAGAGTGAGTTGAATTTCTCTGTTTTTTTTATTTTGTTATGTTTGAAATGGTTGTGTGTTTTTATATGAGAGAATTTGTTCTGTCTGTGGTGCAGATCCAAACATGCTGCTACATAAAGTGACTGAGCAAGATAACAAGTTAGGCATAGGAAAATCATTTCCAGGACTGACGAAACGAGCGTTGAACAACGTAGACCTTTATGCAGCAGAGAAAGAAGTATACTTGGGATCAAAATGTCAAGTTGATGACAAGCCAAATCCATGGCAATTCTGGATGATCATGCTTAAGAGTGGTAACATGGATACTCATGCTGGTAAATGCCCGAAAAACGGACACAAAGCAGGTCCATTTGATCCTCCTAGTGAATTTCCATGTTTTGGTAAAGGATGTATGAATCAGCCATTGATTTACCACAATTACACAACTTTACAAGAAACAACCCTTAAAGGAAGTTTTTATGGAACATGGGATTTGAAAGCTGGTTCGAGTGCAAACATGAACACATCTTTCTATTCTGTAACATGGCAGAAAGAACTAGGTAAAGGAAGCTGGATTTTTCACCATGTTATAAGGACCTCAACAAAGTATCCTTGGTTAATGCTTTACTTAAGATCAGATGCCACTTCTGGTTTTTCTGGTGGATATCATTATCAAACTAGGGGAATGTCAAAAATTGTGAGTAAAAACATAAACTTTTTGTTTTTTTTTGCGATTTTGTTCATTTTCTTGATTACCCTTTTGAAAAAGATTAAATTTTGATACAGATACCAGAATCACCAAATTTCAAGGTAAGATTCACATTGAATGTAATACAAGGTGGAGGTCCTCATAGCCAATTTTATCTGATGGACATGGGGAGTTGTTGGAAGAACAACGGAAAACCATGTGATGGAAATGTGACTTCAGATGTCACAAGATACAGTGAGATGATCCTGAATCCAGATACACCATCCTGGTGCAACCCAGATGACCCTAAATTGTGTCCTCCATACCACACATTTCCAAATGGAACGAAAGTTCATCGAACAGACAAGTCTCGTTATCCCTATGAGGCTTACCATTTGCATTGTACACCAGGGAATGGGGAGCATGTTGAACAGCCTAGTGGACCATGTGATCCTTACAGTAATCCTCAACCTCAGGAGATTTTGCAGATTTTGCCACATCCTGTTTGGGGTGAATATGGTTATCCTACTAAGAAAGGACAAGGTTGGATTGGTGATCCAACAACTTGGGAGCTTGATGTTGGGAGGCTGTCACAATCCCTTTATTTTTACCAGGTTTGTATTAATTTAAGTTATATATACGGACCGTTAGACAGTATAAAGTCTTTTTACACTATCAGTATAGTTTAATGCGTGAAGTTAATGATGCGACATGTTTATTACAGGATCCAGGCACTGCACCAGCGAAGAGGAAGTGGAGTTCAATTGATTTGGGAACTGAAATATTTAGAGATGCTAATCAAGTGGCAGAATGGACTGTTAGTGATTTTGACATTCTTGTACCCAACAATTAGACATGTAAAAACAATATAAAAGAACACCAAAAAGGGTGTTTTCGAATTTGAGAAATAGAAAAACAAATCCCATGAATTCTTTTCTTTCAATTCTTGAATATTTTGTTATTTGATTATTTTTTATTTTTGACTTAAAATGGAAATTGTTGAACCAACCATGTTACAACCAACTAATCAACTAAAAGTCAATCTTTAATAGAATTAAAATTCACTTTATGACGTGATTAAAAAAAAAAGAAAACAAAGATGAAACAGTTTTTTGTTTTTCTTGATTTAAGACATAAAATCAGTTTGTTTTTTTTTACTCTGTTTTTACCTCATTTGTATTGATATCTTGAGCTGTGATTTTAATGACTCGAATTTTAAGTTTCATCTTTACTAGTTCAAAAACTAAGACAGTGTAACTGCAATTTCTACTTCTGTTTCTGATTTGTTATCTATGTAATTTTCTCATTTTCTAGATCAACATCTATGTGGCTTCAATCTATAAATTCTAGACGGTAACACTCTTTTCGTATTAATTTAACTTTATGATTAGTATGCATCTGGTGTTATTATGAATACTAGTCTCTAGACACGTGCGTCGCACATGTGTCATGTGTTAATTAGTACAAAAAATTATATGATATAGATGCTACTAAAATTTGCAAATAATATTGAGTAACTAAATTTTAAAAAAGAATTATAGTTGTTTGTAGTTATACACGATCAATTAAATTGATATATGTGATATTTTTCTTATATAGTTCTAATATATCTTATACTTAGTACAACATTTTCTTAATTTTTTTTTAATATTTTAACAACAAATAATTTTATATTTTACATAAGTAACGATGATTATGTTTGCAAGTGTTCCGCACATGTTAAAGTTTGTATCTTGTGTAAGAAACTATCACCTCCTTTTGTAGATACATGCATATCAAGAAGTTCTTGCCGAATAAAAATCATATTTCTTGATGTACAAATATTGATCAACATATGTTTTAAGGTGGATAATGTATCATTGTCAATCTCATGGGATACACTTATAAGAAAATAGTGTATATTTGTGATAGAGATAGTTAATTATTATTGGCATTAGAAAATTTAATCGATATATACACATCCAATTGCACAAACAAATTTCTTTGTTTAATTCAAAATTATGTTAATTAAATTATTTAAATATAATCATATTATGGAATATAATATAAGCAATCTATACTCACAAATAAGAAACTTAATATAAATGGTTGAAATATTTAAAATATCTTATTTAAAAATATTGGGTGTACATCTTCAAAAAAGTATTAACTCAAAGAAATAATAATTTTGTATGGATCTAAAGTCTATATCATTTATACTACTAAAAATGTCATACATATCACAATTTTCCTACCGATTACATTATATTTTTGTGAAACGAACATAATATCTATTACTTACCTGTTGGTGTGAATGAGAAGTGAAGAATTTAAAATTGTAAGATAAANATATATATATATTAAAGAAAAACAAATACAAAAAATATCAAAAACTATATATAGAAGATAAAAGTATAGAAATGACAATAGATTACACTATATATAGAGAGAGAGATATTAATGAAGTTAGCTATTCATATTCCTAAAATCCGTTTCTGACTTCACCTTCTTTGAACCATATCAAAATTTCGGTTAGGGGTAGAGTGACTGCATGAAATGTCTAAATCATCAGAAACATTGCCCTCTGACAATAATGAAAAGGTCTCGAAGGTTTCTCAAGATGCAAGTGTTGGAGTTGATATAATGAGATTTGATGCATCTATTGTATCATTTAATTTAATTAAATATACATCTAAAAAATTGAAAAACATCTTAATGCTTAGAAAATTGCAAATAACTTGATGCTTAGAAAATTGAAAATACTTAAAAGTCATATTGGAGGAGGTGTAACTCATAACTAATGAATAAATAATTAACTTTTGTGTTGGATTAGTAGTTAATAATTAATTAATATAAATACTTTATAACATTTTAATTAGTGTAGGGGCAAAAAAGTAATTCAACTTTATACTTTGGTGCTTCACACTTATAATAATACTAGTTTCTGAGGACGTGCTTCGCACGTGTGTTTCATGTGGATTTTTATAGATACGTTAGAATGACTAAAATCTCATGAAAATATATATGTAAATTGTAATGAATAATAAAAAGTAACAATTACAAAATTCAAAGACTTACGACAATAAAACATTCATAGAAAACTAAATTAAGAAGTCTAACAGAGTGAAAAAAAGACAATAAGAAACAGAATATTTAAGAAAAAATACAATATAGACATTATTCTTATAAGATTGATGTATATATAGATTAAAAAATAAGTACAAAATTAGTACATAACTCTCTGAGTTTTTATCGACTCCTTTCATATCCTATCAAAATTCAAGAGTCTTCATCATCTGTTTTTACTATAGAATAAAAATAATAGCCTAATAATCTTGGTAGGGGTTTCATGAGATAAAGAAGTTGAATTTATATAAATAGAATAGAAGGAATATCAAAAGATATCTTAAAGTTTTAGTTTAAATATTTGCAGGTTATGAATATGAAAAGATGAGAGTTATGAATATTAAGAGTATAAAAGTTAAATAAGTAATTAGAAAATAATATTAAATAAATGAAGAATATGAAAAAAAATTAAAGTTAGCAAACCATGTAAAAAGAACAACTAAAGTTCTTATCATGTAATTAAGCATTAATGAATTTAAATTTGTGAATCTAGAGTCATTCTTTAGTAATAATCAAGAGGACATTATCAAGTGCGTCTCCATTTTGTAGATTTGCACCCTTTAAATTATTAAATTTCGTTATTTATCATAAAGGATAATACTTTATCCACATCAATTATATTATTCATGAGAGGGGTTAAGGAAAAAGTTATAAAAAGTTATAAGAAGAGGAAAAGAAAAGAAATTTAGGTAAATATTTTTTTTAAAAAAAATTATAATTATTATATACATATAGATTATAGATGATAAATATTAATAGATTAGATATTTAATTAGGAATTAATCTTAGGAAGTTTAAAAGTCATTAATATTTAATTAAATTTATGCAATCAAATATTTAAATATTTTAACAATTTAATTTATAGAAAGGATAAAATCGTAATTCAACTTTCAACTTTTTTGTTCATGCTTTTAGTAATACTAGTTCTCGAACACGTGCAATGCACGTGTATTTCATACCATTTTAAAGTACACGAACACACAGTCAACTATGAACCTGTGTGCTCTAAACATAGTCCATGTTTATATATCAAAGTTCAAATATGCAAATGCATGCACAAATCAACTTATATCTGAATTTGAGTTTTATTGCAACAAAAACTTTTCATAAATAGATATTATACTAAAAGAAGTGAATATGCTGCTAGGTTAGCAATAATACAAAAAGTGTTGGTCAATATTTGTAGCTAAATCAACTAGGGAAAAGGGTCTGATATACCCCTCAACTTTGTTATTTGGAGCTGATATACCCTTGTTATGAAAGTGGCTCATATATACCCCTACTTATAAACAAATGACTCACATATACCCTTTTCCTCTAACGGAAATGAAAAAAAAGATAATTTTAAGCTAACTTTTTATTTTTTTTCTACAAAAATATAATCCCATATGAGTAAATTTAATCCTCGTCAAACATATTTTTTGACTTTTTTTTTGTTTCAATGGCTAATTTAGAATTATTATTTTGATAATCAAATTTATTTACGTTTCACTTATATTCTTGTAAAACTTATTGTAGATGACCAAATTTTTTTCTTCGAATACAAAAATCAAATTACAATATAGACAAAAAAAATAGTTTAATTTTTTTTCTTTAAACAAAAGAATGAAAGAAAAAAACAAAATAAGAATAAGAAACTCAAATAATTATAATAAAAGAAGTCAAAAAATAATTTATGTATTAAAAAAATTAAAATATACCTTGAACTTTGATAGAAGAATCATATATACCCCTAAATAATTTTAAAAAAAAATTAAAAGTAATAAATATAAATTTAAAACTAATTTTTTTAACTTCCGTTAAATGAAGGGTATATGTGAGCCATTTATAACGGCAGGGGTATATGTGAGCCGTTTGTATAACGGTAGGGGCATATATGAGTCACTTCCATAACGAGGGGTATATCAGCTCCAAATGACAAAGTTGAGGGGTATATCAGACCCTTTTCCCAATCAACTATATTGGAATAGATTTACCTGAAGTAGATTCTTTTTGGAGGAGAAATCTAACCAAAAAAGGCACATGAAATAATTGGAAAAACCCACCTTATGATACACTCTATAGAGTAATTAATGAATGTAAAAAGATTGCTCAAAATAAATATCATTGAGAAGATTAAACTATGTGTGACCAACAATTTTATATATTAAAATATAAATGAAATTAAAAAAAGAAGTTACTATTGGAAGATGAAAGAAAGAAAATTTAATGAGTGAAATAAATTTTAGAGTTTCTACACACAAGAATTGTAAAAAAAGTAAATAAAAATTTTTCTTGGAAAAGTTAAATTTATAGAACAAAATTACGGAAACATGAAAAGACACATGGAAAATTGAAAGGTCAAATACTATTAAAATAAATATAAAAAAATAGTGATGAAATTTAACTTTAAAAGATACATGAATCTCATTTAATTTCTTGTCTTTAAGGTATAATTACTCATTTTTATTTTTTTAAAATGTGAGAGAAATTTGAAAGGTCAAGATTTTGAAATGAGAATAAGAAGATTAAAAAAAATATATATATAAAAATTATAAAAGTTTTAATTTAGTAGAAGGGCAAAATAGTAATTCAACTTTTTACTTTAGAGCTTCCCACTTATAATAATACTAGTTTCTGGACACGTGCTTTGCACGTTTGTTCCATTTGAATTTTTATAGACATGTTAGAACGACTAAAATGCTACGAAAACATATATGTGAACAACATGTAATGAATAATATAACACAAAAACCATAAATAAATCTTTAATAATATAACCAAAAAACACCAAATAAAGGGCATATTTTGATGTTTCAAATTAATTCTTTTTAAGCAACCTACTATAACTTTTGAACTTTGGTTAATAGTTAGCAAAATTTCAATAAAGTCACAAGTGGCTAATTTGAGCTCAAATAAGTATTTAGACTTACGACAATAAAGCATTCATAGAAAACTAAATTAAGAAGTCTAATAGAGAAAAAAACACAAAAAATAGAGAAAGAAAAAAATACAATGTATACATGCTTCATAAGACGTTGATCGATAATAATATAGACGGAAAAATAATACAATATATTACATAATATTCCGAGTTCTTATCGACTCTTTCTCCAATATCATATCAAAATCAAGAGTCTTCTTCGTCTACTTTAACTATAGAATAAAAATGATAACCTTGTTAGGGGATCTGAAATGAAAAGACTGAATTTATATAATAAGAAATGAAGGAATACCAAAAGATATCTTAAAAATTTAGATTAAATATTTAGAGATTACAAATATGAAGACATGAGAGTTATGGATATCACGAGTATAAAAATTGAATATGTAATTAGATATGAGTTATAAATATGAATATTTAAAGCAAATAAAACAAATAACGTGTCTCTCTAATTTGGTAATTTGCACCCTTTTAAATTATAAAATTTCTTTATTTATCATTAAGAATAATACTTTCTCAACATAAATTACTTTGTTTATAAGAGGAGTTACGGAAAATGTTATGAGAAGAAGAAAAGTTGACTAATCAGGTAAAAAAATTTGTTTTTGTTGTTATTATTATTATTACTATATTTATTATTAACTAATAAACATGGCCATGCTTCACGCGGTATGAAAAAAATTATTAATTTCATGATCTTTTAAAATAATATTTTAGTTTCAATCTTCAAATAAATTAAAGACTTATAAATTCTAACACTTTTTAATATAGTCTTATAATATATACTTAAAGTAATACAAATAAATAACTGCTTATGAATGTCATTTTCTGATGCAAATGCAATTAGTAATCTTGCTAAGAAAAATATACAATTTTTTTTAAAAATACACAATTATTAGCCTTGGAACCTCTTCTTTAGAAAAACTATTTGAAATAAAAGAAATATATTAAGATCCTACGCTTAGGAATTTCTTAACAATATTTTTTAATTCTTCAATTATTTTGGAGATACTACCCTTAGATTTTTCTTGTTATGATTCATTAGTAAGAATATAAGTACCTAAAATAGAATAAAAAATAAATAAAATTTGTAACATGAAATTTTAAATTTTGTATGTTAAAGATATAAAAAAATATTCTACAGAAATAATAGTTAATGAAAGGACAAAGAATTGAAAAAATAGATGAATATGAAATCATAAATCTTTTAATTGATATCTTCTCCCAAATTTCACATTAATAGGAAAGTTGAATACCACATTTTTGACAAATGCACAACATGATATACATAGATAACGTAAACTATTTGAACATAGATCAATTTGAAAGTATCTCAATCTTTAAAAATTTCGCTTATCAATTAAGAAACAAATTAAATAAAAAATAAGATTAAAGAGAGTAAACATAAATTGTCAACAAACAAGATATCAAGCAGAATCATGCATGAATAATCATTAACTAGCTACTAAAATTTCAATACGAAGAACGAGTTACTCCATCAATTTTTTGTACGTGTCTCTAAAATTCACATTAATAAAAGAAGTAGAATAATGTATATTATGATAATTCGTAAGATGATACAATATGAATTAGAAAAAATGATATTCTACACAATGAAATTCATCTCATCAATATAGTTGAGAAATTTAAATTAAAAGAATAACATTAAAATAGAAATTAACACAAGAATAAAATAATATACGAGAACATGGCAAAATACAATATACAAATATAATATTCCAAATAAATTCAAGAATTTATTAAAATAATAAACCAGTTGAAAAATAGTCATTATCATGAAAGTAAGATACAAAATATCATTATTAAAATCTTATATAATATTATTATTTTCAAAAACAAAAACAAATAAAATTAAATAGTACCTGAAAATTCTGAAATAATCTCATCAAAAGGAAGCAATTAATGAACAAAAAATATTCCTCCATTAGTTAGAGAATTATAGGAATCATGAAAGGTGACAATAATTTTACCTCTACAATTGATTTTGAGAGAGGAAAGACTATTAATGTCATAACTCATAAATGAGTATAAATAATTAAAAGAGAAGATGAAAAGTTGAATAATTTGTATAAGAAGATTTAATGAAATAATCATATCCCAGACGTGGGAGAGGGAGGGTTATTTTTTTCCTAGTCAATTTAATATAATTTAATTTAGGCATAGTAATTATAGATAGAGAATAAAATATTAACTAAATTATTTAGACATATAAAATCTCCAAAAAAAAAGAGCAAAAATAAATATGAATGGATATATATATAGAGAGAGATTATTTATTTATTTATTTATTATTTTATACATATAGATTATAGAGAATAGATATTATTAATTAGATATTTTAATTAGAAATTAACCTAAGAAAGTGTAAAGGTCATCATTTTAATTAAAATGATATAATTTAATATTAAATTAAATAGTAAAATGATTTATAACATTTTAATTTATAGTAGAGGTAAAACCGTAATTAAACCTTCAACATTTTTGTTCATGCTTTTAGTAATATATGATACGATGGTTTTGATTTGTTGGAAGCTGTTTCATTTTTTATTTCGAAGTAATTAATTTGAGTCTGTTCTTACAAATGTGAATAGCATGGTTTCGAGCTGGGAAAAAGCACTGGCTGAAAAATATCGAAAGCAGGATTCAACAATCCCCAACATAGTCCTCGTGTTGATCAAAGAAAATTTAATGTCATTTAAGTTGGTTAACTTTAAATTTAATGTTTATGAAGAAATTATTTACAAAAAATTGACATATTTATTTAAAGAACATAAATATGAAGTCATCCACATATATAAAATATATATATAAATAGAGACAGCTAGTGTATACACAAGGACAGAAAAATTAGACATGGCTCAATTTAGAATTTCATTTTCTTGGTTCAATTTGCTTTCTCTTTTGCTAATCAATGTGTATGTTTTGGGGGTTTTCTCCTCAAGTCTTGATGGAAATGAACAGTACATTTCAGCTGTTGGAGATTCAGGGATGCGACGCGATGGGCTAAGAGTGGCCATAGAGGCATTAAATCAATGCAATGAGGTTGGTGAAGAAACCACAAAAATGGGAAGCCCAAGGGCTGCTGATTGCTTTGATGTTCAAAACAAAGCCTCTTCTCAGCAACAGAGTGAGTTGAATTTCTCTGTGTTTTTTTTGATTTTGTTATGTTTGAAATGGTTGGTGTTTTTATATGAGAGAATTTGTTCTGTCTGTGGTGCAGATCCAAACAGGCTGCTACATAAAGTGACTGAGCAAGATAACAAGCTAGGCGTAGGAAAATCATTTCCAGGACTGACGAAACGAGCGTTGAACAACGTAGACCTTTATGCAGCAGAGAAAGAAGTATACTTGGGATCAAAATGTCAAGTTGATGACAAGCCAAATCCATGGCAATTCTGGACGATCAGGCTTAAGAGTGGTAACATGGATACTCGTGCTGGTAAATGCCCGAAAAATGGACACAAAGTAGGTCCATTCGATCCTTCTGGCGAATTTGAATGTTTTGGCAAAGGATGTATGAATCAGCCATTGGTGTACCACAATTACACAACTTTACAAGGGACAACCCTTAAAGGGGAGTTTCATGGAACATGGGATTTGAATGCTGGTTCGAGTGCAAACATGAACACCTCTTTTTATTCTATACGATGGCAGAAAGAACTAGGCAAAGGCTGGATTTTTTATCATGTTTTAAGGACCTCAACAAAGTATCCTTGGTTAATGCTCTACTTAAGATCAGATGCCACTTCTGGTTTTTCTGGTGGATATCATTATCAAACTAGGGGAATGTCTAAAATTGTGAGTAAAAACATAAACTTTTTATTTTTTCCGCGATTTTGTTCATTTTCTTGATTACCCTTTTGAAAAAGATTGTATTTTTATGCAGATACCAGAATCACCAAATTTTAAGGTAAAATTCAGATTAGTTGTGCTGCAAGGTGGAGGTCCTAAAAGCCAATTCTACCTGATGGACATAGGGAGTTGTTGGAAGAACAATGGAAACCCTTGTGATGGAGATGTGACTTCAGATGTAACAAGATACAGTGAAATGATCCTGAATCCAGAAGCACCATCCTGGTGCAACCCAGATGACTTTAGTTTGTGTCCTCCATTCCACACATTTCCAGATGGAACAAAAGTTCATCGAACCGACAAGTCTCATTATCCCTATGAGGCTTACCATATGTATTGTACACCAGGGAATGGGGAGCATGTTGAGCAGCCTAGTATACCATGTGATCCTTATAGCAATCCTCAACCTCAGGAGATTTTACAGATTTTGCCACATCCTGTTTGGGGTGAATATGGTTATCCTACTAAGAAAGGACAAGGTTGGATTGGTGATCCAACAACTTGGGAGCTTGATGTTGGGAGGCTGTCACAATCCCTTTATTTTTACCAGGTTTGTATCAATTTAAGTTATATATACAGACCGTTAGACAGTATAAAGTCTTTTTACACTATCAGTATAGTTTAATGCGTGAAATTAATGATGCGACATGTTTATTACAGGATCCAGGCACTGCACCAGCGAAGAGGAAGTGGAGTTCAATTGGTTTGGGAACTGAAATATTTAGAGATGCTAATCAAGTGGCAGAATGGACTGTTAGTGATTTTGACATTCTTGTACGGTTGTACAAGAATTAGAAGTGTCAAATGTAAAAACAATTTAAAAAAGAAAAAGAAAATTTATCAAAGGTGTATTTGAATTTGAGAAATAGAAAAAAAAATTCTCATAAGTTATTTTCTTTCAATTCTTGAATATTTTGTTATTTGATTATTTATTTTTGACTTAAAATGGAAATGGTTGAATCAACCACTTTACAACTAACAACCACTTTACAACTAATCAACTAAAAGTCAATCTTTAATAAAATTAAAATTTGACTACATGAATATTCTGTTCCCTTGTGATACAAAAGAAGTTGAAACAATTTTTGTTTTTCTTGATTTAAGACAATCAAATCAATTGGTAGTGTAATAATTTATTAAATAACAATGTTTCTACATTTATTTAATAAATTCAACTTCAAAAAAGTGAGTTTGTTTTATTATATTTTTGTCTAATTTTTTGTTTAATTGCATAGAGGGGATGATAAGAAGAGAAGGGAAAGGGGTCTGCGAGAATAAAACTCACACTTATTGTGAGGAAATTAGAATTGATTTACTCGTAAAGTGTTTATATCAAATTAATAGATGTACTACACACATTGTATAAGCTTTTTTTGTTTAATCAATAATTTTTTAATATATATTCTCACTTCATTAATCACAGTAATTAATAGAATTGACGTAAACACAGAATGAATGCCATACAAATTTAGACTATCTTTAGATGACCATTTCTCAAATCGATTAGAGTAATAGTCAAATTTAGATTATTAAAGTATAATTAATAAAAATAATGTAGTAAAATAAAATTGTTGAAATTTAATTAATCTTTTCTTAAAAGAGCATAAAATGCAAACCGAACAAGTAAAAAAGGACGGAGGAAGTACAATTTAGAAGCAGCTGGCTGTTGTGTGTGACTTTAGAGGAAGAGAAAAGAAAAAACCACCAATGGTCCTGATTCTAATGCATTTTTTCTGCATTTTGTACTTGAAAATATTTGATTTCATTATATATATTAGTATGTTTACACACTATATAACTTACTAACATGCATGATCAATTATTTCATTCACTTCCAAATTTGCTCAAAAGGTTTCAAAGAAAATAATATCATCAATCAAGAATGGAGATTAACATTCAAGAAAATGGTGGAAAGGGAGGAAGAGGAAGAAGAGGAGGAGGAGCTGTTGGTCGAGGCCGGCCGAGGCTCACCGGATTACGAGGAAACTCTCCACCACCTTTTCTAGTGAAGACATATGAAATGGTGGATGATCCTGAAACTGATCCTTTGGTACATTGGACTTCTAGCAAAACTACTTTTCTTATCACTGATCCTAACAAGTTTTGTGTTGAAGTTCTTCCAAAGTACTTCAAACATAGCAATTTATCTAGCTTCATTTACCAGCTCAATAACTATGTAAGTAACATTCTCTCTGTTGTGTTCCTACTTCTCGAAATTTCGTTTCCATCACTACTAGTTCAACAGCTTTGATAGTGTTGTAACAGCAGTGCTCTTCTGTTTTTCGATATGTTTCCTGTGTTTTTATCTCATTTGTATTGATTTTTGATATTTGACTTCTCATTTAGTATTGTTTTATGTTTAGTGCTCCTTTTCTGTTGGTTAATGACTCGAATTTGCAGTTTCACTAGTTCAAAATCTGTGATAGTGTTACTGCGATTTCCACTTCTGTTTCTGATATGTTTACTATGTTATTTATGAATATTCAGCGTTTTAGGAAGGTCTGTTCTTACAAATGTGAGTATGGAAATCCATGGTTTCGGGCTGGGAAAAAGCACTGGTTGAAAAATATCAAAAGCAGGATTCAACTATCCAAGGAGAACAACACACAGCAAGGTTCACATAGTCCTCGTGCTGATCTGGTGAGCAATAATCTGGAAGAGGAGCTGGAGAAGTTGAGGAATGATCACATTAGTCTGAGGGTAGAACTTCAGAAGTTGAAAGATGGACAAGAAAACATGAGATCTTTCTTTCCTATGTTGCCAGGATGCGGTAAGGAAAAAGAAATTAGGAATATTATGAAGTTACTTCTTGAGAAATCTGAAGTCAGAGGAGACTCTAGCAGCGATGACACCACAAAGAGGACCCGATTGGTGGAGTCACCAGATCGTGTGGCTGGCTCTGTCCAGGATGGGATTGGACAGACATCAAACTCTGCTGGTGGCTCCGTAAGTTCCAATGAAAAACAGAAAGAAGAAGCAACTGCTCAAAATGCTAAGAATCGTAAGTTTTGGGAGAAACTGTTTGAAGATGAGTCAGAGTCGAAAAATGAAGGAGCAGAGGAGTCTGAGCAGGAACTGAATCGTTTGAAGGCTATGGCAAAGATCGAGGAGATGGTAGAAAGCAAGATTGCTTTGGAAGGAGAAGCTTTGATTGCAAAGGCTGCTGCTAGTTTAAATGATGAGACGGAGGCTTATCTTCAACTATGGACCTAGTATATTCTCTTTGGTTCCGTATTTCCATCAAATACAAAAATATGAATTCTACTACATGTTTAAATTATGATCTTCTTATCAAATTGAATTTTTTTACTTCGTCTGCAGGATGGAGAAGAGAAATGCTGATGTAGTACAGCTGATGTGAAGGTCCTGTATTCAAATGGACTGTTCTTATAATCGTTCCAGCAACTATTAATGTCTTTTGTGTTTGCATAATCTCACCTAGACACTATACTGGATGTAGGAAGTTAACTTTGTAGTGCTTCATAATTTTAACTAATTAGAGTATCAAAACATCCATTGAGTAGCCTGTCTCTAAAAGCTCTCGCTGAGTGATGACATCTGAAGCTGCTTACTTTGACGCCTACAGTTCTGTTATATATAGACAACAATTGAACTTAAGCATTCATTTTTGTTTGGATATACACTGGAAATCGCGCCATGGTTCTTAGTTAATTGCAGTATCTTACTAAGTCACAGAAAAATAACACAAATGAAACCAATAAATAGCTATACAACAATGATGATCATAGGGATCAGACCAGAAACAGGATAAAGTAGGGGGGGATTTTTTTTCTCTGTTGATTCTTCATCATGCTAAGAAATGCTTACCTAGGTCCTGAAAGAATTGAAGGAAACAAGTTTGTCGTGGTGTCTGCCACTCTTTTGATTGCTGCAATTGTTTGTGAATTTGGAACAGTATAGTCTAAGTGAGATTCAATATCCATTGTCCCCTCGATCACTTTAACCACCATTGACATGGAAGGCCTCAGAGTAAAATCATTCTGTAAGCACCAGACAGCAAGCTTCATCATATGAATAACTTCTGATGTATTGCATTGCGGATCATCGCTGTAGCTTCCAATCATGTCGATGAGCTGATTGTTTTCGGCTTTTTCCATAAACAAGCTAAGCAAATGTGGATGTTCCAGTGAGTGTGAATAGTCCACGTTCTTGCGTCCACAAGGATCTCCATTGCAACAATTCCAAAGCTGTAGACATCTGCTTTTTCTGTAATGAATGCACTACACCATTCAGGAGCCAAGTATCCAGGGGTTCCCCTAATTCTGGTCACTATATGGCTCTGATCCTTATCCACCAACTTGGCCAGGCCAAAATCAGATACTTTTGCACAAAGATTCTCGTCAAGCAGAATGTTCTGCGGCTTAACGTCTAAGTGCACTATTCTTTGCATACATTCTTCATGAAGATAAGCCAATCCTTTTGCTATATCATGGATGATTTTTCTTCTTATTTGCCAATCAATACTGAATTGAGTGGAGGTTGTGCCAAAAATCCATTTATCCAATGATCCATTACTCATGAAATCATAAACTAATATTGTGTGCTCTTTCTCAGCACAAACTCCAATTAGTCTAACAAGATTAACATGATGGATGCTTCCTATGGTCTGAATTTCTGCCAAGAATTCCTTCTTTCCTTGGCCAAAACCATCAAGAACCTTCACTGCTACTTTCTGACCATCTCGAAGAACTCCTTCATAAACTGAGCCGAAACCTCCCTGACCAAGCTTTTTCTGGAAATTCCCAGTTGCCATCTTCAGCTGTTCATAAGAAAATCTTACAAGACCAGATATCTCCCCTGAGTAATCATCAATATTATCTTGTAATGTGTGTTTTCTGTTGAAAGCAATCAAGATGCCAACAGTTAATGCTATCAGAAGAACTGTTCCACCAGTTAATCCAGCTATAATGCTAATTCTTCTTGTAGCTGTAGCCTTACCTTTTTCTGCTTCATTTGGTAATTTGATGAATGCAGATGATTCATAGACACTTCTTCCCTTTCCATCATTTATAAGTGACAGAACAGGAGAGGGTAAATAGCAGTCACCACTTGAAAAGTTAATGAAATACCGGAAGAGAACTACTTTACAAGAGCAGTTCTTCAAGCACAACGCTTGGCAACTTTCCTCATCTGTTCCTCTCAGAGCTGCTGCATCAGTGTCGACATAGTTAAAGTAATAGACATCCGAAGCACGGTCCATTCTGTGGGAACTTTGTCCATCACATTCCACCGGACTAGCTTCCACACATCCGTTGTTTTCTCGATCATTACTTTTTATGAATGGACCTGGACAAGAACAAATTCCATTTGAGCAAAGCTCCAAACTGCCACAAGCTGTGGGGTAATCACAAAGCCCGATGAAATCTACCAAAAGATCGTTTGTCTGATCACTTCCCTCGGTGTAGGCTCGAAGATGTCCATCATAATCATATCTCAAATATTTCATCCTAGAAGGTCTTGAGAACACAGCATTTGGCTCATTCGGCTCGGTTGAGGATATGTACAAGGCAAGAGTACCATTCACTGCTTTGACATAACTTTCATCAAAGCTATCCCTTTCTCCCCTGACCAAAAACTTAAAATACATCTGTGGCTTGTCTGATATGTAAAATGCAAACAAGCCTTGATTGGTTACAGAGATATAGTAGTTACCTTCACTCCAATTGGACGAAGAAACTCTAGCCGCAAGTCTTTGACCAGCCCTTAATTTCTGGCCTGGAAGCAGTGCATCTGTTGGATGATCAAAAGACTGCCAGACAGACTGATTATACATGTCATGAAGCACAAGATTCCCAGTCTCCATCATCTTAATGCCCGAAACAAACTTATTCGCGGTGCCTGTAGACCATACAAGAGTTCCATCCACATCTTTTAACACTAAATCTCCATCTTGCAGCAATTGCAGCGTTCCATTTTCATGAATTGGATGGTTTCTGTTTGCAAACCAGACCAGCTCAAGGTCAGTCCAGCGCTGAGCTCCTAGAAAGTCCTGACGAAGACGTATAATTCCAATGGAAAACACAAAGGCATCATCCTCTCCATTTGAAGCAAAACCACAAGCATATCCCATGTCCTTTTCTATATCTTTGAGCATCAGAATTCGCATGAAAGGTCCAGATGATTGATTGAATGAGTAAAAAGGCCATGTCAAGGGCTTTGTAACATTGATAGACGATACATTACTGTTTATCCACGTTGTGGGTATTTTCACCGAGTGATAATCAGGAAATTGAGCCAAAGTAAGGTACTCAAGGAGCACAATGATCAAAAACATCAACAAATGTTTGACAGAGGGTAAAGCCATGATTCTGTTTAGACAAAAAAAACTAATATGTTCTTTGACCAAAAAACATATTAAAAGGGAAAAGAATTCTTATACATACAGATAGTTCATCTGTGAAACCTCTAATTTATATCAATGATTTGACGATCATCGATATGAATCTATTCCCATATACTTAACTACTTGTCTGGATAGGGTAAAGATGATTTGAAGCTGATGTTGTATTTTCTTCTCTTTTTTCTATGCTTGGAGACTTTGGAAATGATCTTTACCTACTTTTACAAATAAAAAAAAAACAAAAAACATTTGACTAGCATGCTCTATGTGGACAATTTCATCTTGCACGAAAAGAAAAGTACATTTGATATTTGAATTCAGTTAAATGTTATCCCTTTGTCTTAGTTGTTCATGTTTCACATAGGACTTTTCTTCTCCTGACTAGACTGGGACTTTGCCTAACTCTGGTAAATAACTCCAACAAAATGAATACAGGAAGAAACATCTCTTTATCATAGCTGTAACTCCAAAAGTTTCTTACCTTACTTAAAAAATTGAACAACAAGAACACATAAGGCTACTCAAGTTTTGGGAGTCATCAGAGATAATGCAGTAAGCTTGGCGTCGAGTCACTGTTTAGATTTTAAGTAACCATAGACAGGTTAGGTTCCATATCCATTATGTCATTTCTATTGTATGAAAATCATCAATCCCTGATATCTTGAAGAATTTTTGTGCTTAAAAGAGTAAAGATCACTTCTTTTTTTAACTTTCTTCATTTCACAGACCTCACTTGAAGTGAAAAATCTTCTCATGAATGACTTATACTAACCAAAGACCTCAACTTCAGAACATTAAAAAATGTAAGACATCTGTTTGTAAGGTGATATTTCCTTAAACCATGTAGCTGTAATCTTTGACTATAGCTATTAGTCAAGAGTCAATTTTTAAAAGAAAAAGACAAACTGTGACATAAGGAAGTGTTATTTGAGCCAAACTTTATCACATATGGAAAAGTATTGCCTGAAAATTTGAACTAGGAATAACTGTTAACAAGTTGAATATTCCTTCTACAACTTTTCTCTTTTTCTCCCATTTCATTTATGGTGTCATTGCTTTTTAACAGGGAACTACTTTCTTGATAACAGAGAAAGAAATATTTAAGGGTCAATTCGAAATTCAGTGGAATTTCAACAAACTTTTGCAAAGCAATAGAGTTTAAACTCGTGACGTGCATCTAACCCACACATCATGTATTGCGCTCTTATCATTATACCAAAGTCCCAAAGCTTTTTCCATAAAGAAAATTTAGTAAAGCAACTCCTCAAAAAAAAAAAGAAGTTTCTTGTCTTTTCAAAAGAGTGTTTCTAGGGCCATGATTTTTATTAGAAAAAATAGGAAAAGCATAAACTCTATTTTTTTGTTCCTCTCAAAAACCCCACAAAGAAAAAAGGTGCATAACATGTAATGAAAATTAAAAACACCCCACTACAAGTCTAAGACATCATTTATATCCCATCAACTAAGAAACTTTTTTGTTGTTTCTTTTAAAAAGGAGAGGCTTTTTTTATTTGTCCAAATACAAGCATAATGATAGGTCAACGTATCAAAATGAATTTAAACAGATTATTTGCAGTGTGATAATGAAATCATCATGTAACCAAAGACTGTGATAAAAAAATAAAAATAAAGAAATAGGTATTGGAGAACAACTCAAAAGAAGAATATGAAGAATCAATTATTTCTCCAAGGAACATTTTGGTGCGCCAAGCCATCATTTCTACTATGAAAATATTTTGCATTGTTTTCCAACCATTTGGTTTTCCGTACCACTTATCTCTGTCTCTCTATTCTATTTTTTCTTCCATTACAATCATATGTGAACCAACTTGCATATATATATTGGTATTACTATTTCACGAGGTACCTGTTAGTATTTATTAGTGTTGTCACCGAATGATTTTGCGCCGATGGCAAATCTAGAGCATATACTATGGATTTTCAGGTATCTGAGGTGTCGCTTGATAGCTAATTAGAAGAAATATTGTATTTTACATAAGTACTATCATGTATGGTAGTTAGTTAGAATTATGTCTATAGTTATTATGGTGTTTGGTGTTGGCAATATAAAAACTTGTATAACTAATACATGTTTAAGTTATGAAGAAATATATGTACAATTTTATGCGGGAGATAAAATGAAATAGCTAGTACATGAATAACCAAACCTCGCATATCTAATTTCTCCATAAAATAATAAGTACAAGCTATCAAACAAACCACTAAAAGTTTTTGTCCAAATCATATATTTGACTATGAATTCACCTCACTATCATATATTAACTTAAAAGGACGTCTCGATAACTCGTATACTTCAAATTTTGAATCCAACATAGTTTCATTAATCTCATTGATTGCTAAGTCACCCTTGGATGCCTCTCTCTTTGGGGTGTTTTCCTTTTCCAAGTGGATTTATTCAAAGTCAACATTGATATCCTATTAGAGAGTTGAACAGAACTTGAACACCACTAAATGTTTGCATAAGCAAAGTCATACATTATCTTCTTACACACCAAACAATTGAACAAAGAAAAAAACAAATTTGACTAAAAATAGAGGTGTCCATCTACTAATTCTTACATTAGGAATTGGTAAAATTTCTCTATATTTGAAAGTTACAATGTAACTAACTCAATGTCTTACTCAGTTACAAAGGTTTGTTTCAGTTATCAAGTTGGAGAACCATCTATATCATGTTCAGCAGACCATTTAACTTAACAGATTAAAGTTGAGGAAAGGTAAAATGGCCATGGTCATACAAAGAGAAAGATAGAATCCTAAAGGACATGGTCAGAATTGTAACCAACCTATTATTCACTAACATTTCAGATAAACGAAACGCGAACAGACTTTGAAACACTGTATTCTGCAAAATGCTAAGAACACATGAATTTTATGGTATTCCTATGATTTCTCTCTTTCTTTGTCGCGTTTATATTTCAATGAAAGAATTTTTGAATATTACAGGTAAAACTAAGAACAAAAGATGAATGGTGGTAAGTACCCCCTATAACACTGGAACTGAAATGGACATGGACACTGAGACATCACCAGGAAAAGTTGAATCCCTAGCAGCAGCTGAGTTTCCAGCAAATGCATATCCTACACCAAACCCACTATAATGAACTGCTGCATGCTCACACCGTTGGAATACTCTAGCAAGCGATGCTGCTTTCCTCCTTGCGCGCTTTGTTCCTGTAAAGAGCAATGTCTGAAGTAAACTTGCTAATGACGGCGCCTTCAAGACCCTCTCAGTAGCAGCTGCTCCACCACCGCGGCATAATTCAAGTAATGCAGCAACTGCATTCTCTTTCCCTCTTGGTGTCCCACATCGCATCATTGCAATGAGCCCTGCTACTGCCATTTCCTCATTGCCAACAGCTGTAGCACCAACTTGCTGCCTAACAATCAGCGCCAATGCACCAGCAGCTTCTTCAGCAACACCTTCACTTCCTAAAGCTCCAACTAGAGCAGTAACAGCTCCAGACTCTATCATCCTCGCACAATTATCTGTGTGGGTGGATAAATTAAATAGAGCAGTTACTGCATCTTTCTTCCCTCTGGGAGAACCTTCTCGCAACAGACCCGCTAAGGCCTCGACTGCGCCATCTTCTTTTGCTATTTGCCTCTTATAGTCATGAACAGCTGACAGACTGAATAATGTTGCTGCAGCATTTTCCCGTGCCTCTGTGGTATGCCCAAATCTCAAAACTCCAACTATCAACGCCAGACACCCTACTTCATCAATAATTCTGCCTTTATTCTTATCAAAAATCGATAAGTTAAGCATTGCAGTGACGGAATTTTCTTGTGCCACAGCATCTGGAGATGAAAGCAAATTCTTCAAATGTGGTATTGCACCAGCCTCAGCTATGTATGCACGATTTTCCTTACCAGTTTTAGCTAAAAGTCTTATCTCCCGAGCAGCAATAGTTTTTGCAATCTGCGTCCCACTCTCTAGCTGCTTAATCAGAAGAGCTGCTGTGGCTTTATTAGCTTCTAATGCAGCCCTGCTAGGTGAAGCTGATGGAAAACATTCAACACAGGGATCCCCACTCTCCAGAGGGTCATAGGGAATTTTGCGAGCAGCACACCAATGCATAATCAAATTCCTAAGAGCCCTGTTTGGCACAAGCCGGGTATGATCAAGCAACTGCCCTGTCTTTGGGCAAGTACAGTGACCCTCCTCCATCCACCTCGATATAGAAGCTCGATCATATGTCTGCCCTGTTGCCACAATAACTGGATCCCTCATCAAATCCAACGATATCGGACAACAGAAGTCCTTTGGTACAGAAATGAATGTCTCTGCAATCTCTTGACTAATCAGCCCTCTCTTCGGCTTCTTATGCTTACCCAATCTCAACCCCATATCATCCTCTTCAAAGCCAAATAGCAAAAACCTGCAGTATCGCATCAACGCCACAAACCCGTTGAGAACTGAGGATGTGGGCTCAATATCTCCTTCATGGTTCACAATCTGCTCCTCCAAAAACTCAATCTCAATCCTGCAACTCCTAGGATTACAAATCCCCAATTTTTCCACAAAAAAAGAGTACAACTGAGCATAGTCAGGAATACCACCATTCTCAAACTCATTCAAGAAAGAGAACAGTTTCAACCTTAGCATCTCATCATATTTATCAACAAACAACTGAGATTTTCTTGCTTGTTTCTTCAACAACTCAACCTGTTCCCTAACATCTTCAGGTAAATATTTTAAATCCTTTAAGGGGAAAACATCCAAAAGGGTCGAGATTTCTTGGTTCAAATCATGGAAATGACCTGAAATCGAATGGTTTTGTAGCAACAGCCACAACTTACTTGAATAAGAGCAATAATCAAGCAAGATTTTCGACCGGTAAAGCAATAAATACAACTCCTTGAAGCACAAAAAAGCTGTAAACGGCAAATCTGAAGAACCACTACTTCTGTTCTTTTTATTCTCAAGAAGACATTCCAAGAGAACAGAAAATACTTGAATTTTCCTTAACAAAGACTTACAATTCTTCCGCTGATAAAACGGCAGCCTTTTACCTGAATATGCAGAAATCAGCTCAGAAGATAACGCCGTTAAAGTTTGCAACAACCCAACATCTGTCAGATCCACCGGCGCCAAGAACGCTTCCAGTGTCGGCGACCTTTGTCTTCTCAACGATGAGAAAATTGCAGCAGATGCCATCAATTTCCCACACCCAATTTCACCAAAATCTTGAAAAATCAACTCCAACCCTTTTCTTGTTTCCACTGAAAAATGCTTTCTTGATCTTATTTTTGCAATATTTCAGTGAGATTTCTATATGGGTATACCAAAAAAAAAACTGTAAAAACAACTCCAAGATTCTACCTTTCTGATAAAAAACTATCAAGAAAGGTTTGAATTTAAGACCAAGAACGAAATGGGTATTTATTATTTGTACAAAAAAAACTTGTATGTATTGATAAGAGAACCAAAAAAGGGAAAATATAGGTATATTCTATAGTGATGAATCCGCGTTAAAGAAGAAGAAGAAGAAAGCAAAGAAAAAGCTGGAAGAGAAAGAAATGGGAAGGGGAGTTTTCACTGTGTAATTATAAAGATTTGTGTGTTGACAATTTCTTGTTTTTTTTCCTTTTTTTTCAATATTTTTTTCCTTTTTTTCCAATATTTGTTTTTTTTTTCTTTTGTTGGTATTTGGCTTTTTATATATTTTTTAGGAATTTCATGAGCCGCCATGAAAATGCTTGAACCTTAGCTTTGACAGATTATATTATCCAGATTCTTAAATCCTGTCCATTCATTTTCTTCCTACCTCCTTAGCTTAATTAATGAATTAATTACTCCTAATTATATTAATTTTAAAAAGTTTAAGAAATCTGTAAATAATGAATTTAAAATTTACTTAGGAGAAAAATTACTTGGTTCTGTTAAAAGGGTGAGACAATTAAAAAAAAGTATAAGTGAATGATTATGTATGTAATATTGCAAAAAAAAGTAGTGTTAGAATTAAAATTAAGCATGTGTATTTTTTAATGTGTTTATGTGGAGCTTGATATGATGATGTCAAGTTAAGTTATATTTTAATTGAATATCTCAATATTTTTAATTAAATACGATATATATATATTCTTATTTGCCTACTAAAAATGAAATTGATCTATAATCATGTAAGAATTTATACTCAATAATATTCATAATAAATATCTTAAACTAAAAAAGGATTTGATCGATGAATAATGAGATAAATATCTTTGAACTTTAAAAAAAATCAGTTAATAAGGTAAAAATTTCTTATTTTTATTAGTATTTCTTGAAATTATCCTTTTCAGGTTTTGATTTATTTTTACTTATCAATCAAAAATTGGTAAAATCTTTCATGTCTAATAATTGAAAAGGTAAGATTTAAAAAAATTATAGATTTTTATAAAAAAAATTAAGAAAAGAAAATGTCTTATGAGTAGTTATTTTCACTTGGCCTTTGCAAAATTAATTTCTGCTTGACAAATAGTTACAACTTTATGTTAATTGGTCCAATATTTAATATCAGACCATATATATTTTTCTTTTCTTTTTATAATAAATGATGAGAAAAGGGTAAAAAGTGTGTATTCTCATCACACAATTAATTGAAGAGTTGACCAAATAAAAAGCAGATTAGACCTTTTTTGGGCCCATTAGAACTGTAACGCATGGAAATAAGTCACAATAAAGATTATTCTATTCCTTAATTTGGCAGACTTTTGGGATATACAATTCTCTAATTTGGAGCCTTTGACTAAACGAAAGGTTCCAAATATTCAAATTATCAGAGTGTACGATATTAGCGTCTTAATTTCTAACTTTAAAATTTATTTTATTATTTAAATAGAAATAAAAAAATAAAGATAAATCAATATTATTTCTTGTGTCACATTTTGTTTAATAATAGTCAATTTTAAATTAAATTATATTAATTTAATATTTAAATACTGAAAATTACATTTAAAATATTTTAAAAAATTATATACTTATTTTAATATTATCATTTTACAATATTGATTAAAATTTATCTAATTTAACTATTAAAAATTAAAATATAATAAAGGGAAAAGGATCAAATATGCCCTCTAAACTATTCAAAAAAGTCTAGATATACCCTCCGTTTAAAGTTTGGTCCGCTGATACTCTCGTCATCCAACTTTTGGTCCAAATATGTCTTTATGGGCGTTAGTTGTCATGTTGGACATATCCAACTCATTTTTCATTTCTTTAAATATCACGTGAAATTGTCGTGTCATTTTGACTTTACCACATAAGATTTATATGAAAATAGAAAGATATTCAGACTCATAAACACCTAATTCGAACCATAAATCAACCCACTTTTAAGTAAATTATCCGACCAATTTTTCACAATTTTATTTAATTTTTATTTTTTCGATAAATTTCGAAAATGAGTAATTGATTAATAAAAAAATAGGAAAATATGAAAAAAGTATAAAACTAATGCCAAAAAATCACAAATAATTATAGTAACCTTAAATTTAATTTAAACACTTTTTTTAAAAAAATTATTTTTTTTGATAAATCCCGAAATGAGTAATTGATTAATAGAAAGTATGAAAAAAATATAAAATTAACGCCAAAAATTAAAAAATAAATACAGTAACCTTAAATTTAACAATTTCAATATTTTTTTAATTTTTAATTTTTTCGACAAATCCCAAAAATGAGTTTATTAACAAAAAATATAAAAATTACGAAAAAAATTCACAAATAAAAAATAGGAAAATATGAAAAAAAATATAAAATAAAAAAATTGTTGAAATTATTGAATTTAAGGTTACTATATTTATTTGTGAATTTTGACGTAAATTTTTATTTTGTTTTCATATTGTTCCCTTTTCATTAATAAATTACTCATTTTTAGGATATGCTAAAAAAATTTGTAGATTGAAATGTTATTATATTTATTTGTGAAATTTTGGCGTTAATTTATATTTTTTTTCATACTTTTCATATTTTTTATTAATCAATTACTCATTTTTGAGATTTATCAAAAAGAAATTGAAATGTTAGATTTAAGGTTACTATATTTATTTGTGAATTTTTTGCGTTAATTTTATATTTTTTTCATATTTTTTCTATTTTTTATTTATCAATTACTCATTTTCGAGATTTACCGCAAAAATAAAAATTAAACAAAATTGTTAAAAATGGTCGGATAGTGAATTTAAAAAGAACTGATTTATGGGTCGAATTAGGTGCTTATGAGTCCAAATATCTTTCTATTTTCATATAAATGTTATGTGGTAAGGTCAAAATGACATGACAATTCCATGTGACATTTAAAGAAATGAAAAATGAGTTGAATATGTCCAACATGACAACTAAAGCTCATGAGGGTATATTTGGACCAAAAGTTGAACGACAATGGAATGAGTAAACCAAACTTTAAACGGAGAATATATCTAGACTTTTTCAAATAATTTAGGGGCATATTTAACTCTTTTTCCTATAATAAATAAAAGTGAACCGTTAAAAAAGGGGGGGGGGGTGAAGGGAACCAACCCTGCTTCTGTGTTACGTTTTACTCTGATGATAATTTTCAAAATTAATTCAAATTATATTAATTTAATATTTAAATATTTCAAAAATTACATAAAAATATTTTTGAATTTTATTTTTTTTCTCCCTCATTTTAACATTATTATTTTAAAATATTGACCGAAATATATAATTTAACTATTAAAAGTAAATATAATAAGTAAAAGTGAACGGAAGGATCGATAAAATAGAATTAAATTGGAATGCATAGTGAAAGGAATCAATATAAGCATAGGGTTCTCAAGAGTGCTTGTTATTTTAATTTGATGTGTGCTCTAAATGCAACATTAAGAAATTCTCAACAACCAAAGCTTTTGGTTACTTTGAGATGTGCATTTCTTTATGGTAGTTTTGACTTTCTCATCTCTCTTTTACTCATCATTATTCTTTTTTTTTACCTTTTTCTTTTCTTTTTTATTTTCTAATTTAATCTTTCACACTTTTCTCCAATATAAAATAAAATTTTAGTTATTGGGATTGTTCACCCTGCTTATCTATCTTATGTTAGTATCTTTTAGAAAATTTGCTTTTAAAACTTCCCTCCTTTTATCCTTTTAGGGAAGGATAAAGAAATCGTTCTTATACATATTTTAGCCAAACATCTATTAAAATTTTAATATTCAAAAATAATATAGAAATTATCATAAATTATATTTAAAAAATGATACTAACATTATGAAGAATACATCTTAAAATATTGACAAGGGTAGCCAAATATTCTCTCTGTTTCATTTTATATGTTAGTTGAATCATAATATTTGTCATTTTATAAAATTTATACATAAATTATCATATTTTGCACATTATATCCTTGATAGAATAGTTAATTAAATTTGTCATTTATTAATAATATTGACTTAACTAAACATTAAATAAAGATAGAAGGGTAAAGTCACATCATTTTTATTAATGAAAGTACAAAATAAAAATGCGCCATATATAATGGAACATAAGGAGTAAAATGTAACAGAGCGAGTATTTAGACAAGTTCTTATAGTACTCGCTTTGTTTCTAATTACTTGTTCATTTTTTTTAATTGTCTCTAATTACGTGTTTATTTTGACAAATTAAGAAAGGACAAGATATTTTTACCTATTATACCCTCAATTAATCACTTTGAAAAAAAGTAGAAATTCTTGACAATCTTAAGTTTTTAATTCATCAATTTGATAATTAATAGAGATAAAATGGTAAATTCATTGTGTCCATAGTCTTCTTAATAGATGTGTCAAATTGGAAGTGGACAAGTAATAAGGGACAGACGAGTGCTTTTTAAAATTAGCAAACACTCAAAAAAAATTAATTATTTTAATTTAGAAGCACTTACAATAAGTCAGTCCAATTACTTTATACTCCCTCTGCTTCAAAAAAGAATGTCTCAGTTTCCTTTTTAGTATGTTTCAAAAAGAATGACTCATCTTTTTTTACAATAATTTAACTTTAATTTTTCACATGACATGTTTAAGGCCACAAGACTAAAGGGTATTTTGATACATTTGACATAAGGCTAGGCAACGGACCGGTTTGTATTGGTACCGTTCCGGTTCGTCCCGTTTCGGTTGCCTACGGGATGGAACGGGACATCGTGATCCGGTACACGGAACGGAACCACAATTTGATACCGATATACCAAGTACCTATTTATTCCGATTCTGATTAATTATTATTATCAATTAATATATTTATATATTTATAATTTATAGTTTATATTTTATAATTTGTGTAATTGTTTTATCCTTATTTTTATTTAATTTTTTAAAACTACAAATTTAAGTAATTTAAAATACAAGTTATAATATAACTTATAAATTTTAACATATTAATAAGTAACAACTTATAAACTTCAAAAGATTTAAATCTTGAAAACTTAATTAGACTTAACTTGCAAATTCAATAAGTAAAAATTTTTAAAATAATATCCTTAAAATAAATTTAAGTAAAAAATTACATTATAAATTTAAAAACTATTAATTTAAACTTAGAAAAATAAAAAAAATATTCATATTTTTGTAATTCAAAAAATTATTTTTGAAATAACTAGATATGTCGTCCCGTTTATCCATCTCGTTCCATTCCGGTCCGTTTCGATTCTATCCCGGTATATAGTGGGACAAGACAGAACCGAGTATCTATCTCGGTAATTCTGATCCTATTCATTCCGATACCCGTCAACGAGTCCCGTTTCGGTCCTTTACCACTTCGTGCCGGTCCGGTGGTTCTAGTCGATTTGTTGCTCAGTCTTAGTTTGACATAACTTTTATTTGGTATCACAAGATTAAATTTTTTTTTTAATTTTTTAAAGTTCATTCCAAATTAAATTAAATCATTCTTTTTTAAACGAAGGTACAGTATTTACACAAATTTAATAATCAAACTTTGCCTTGACATTTTCTCTTCTTAGTCTTCGTTTTCTGCTCTTCTTTCTCACGTGCATTTAATTCTGTCTGTGATTTGGAAAATAACAATTTAATTCTGTCTGTGATTTGGAAAATAACAAACTGTAGGGTCATTTTTTGGTATTTAATTTCAATTTTCTTATGTAATCTGAATTTGTCTTCTTCTTATGTATGCACTCGTTTTCTTACTGAAAAATAAACTTTTCTATTTGAGAAATTAAGACGAAAGTCAATCTAACATTATTTTTACAATATTAGAGTAAAATGTCATGAAAAGAAATGGATGAATATTGAATAGTGTTCAAAATTGTCAGAGTGAGGCATGTCCAAAGATACTACGCTTAAAATTATTATGTCGATTAAAACAAAAAAATAAAAATTAAAAATTAAAAAAATAATATATATATATATATATATATATAGATGAACAAGCATAGTTATGTCATAGCTTCAAACAACGGTTTAAGAAGTTAATGTCATAGTAGAAGGCTTTTAAGCCAATTCAATTGAAGGATTGCACAAGTTTGACTATTATCTGTATGGATTGATTATTTTAGGTGCTTTTAAGTTAAAATAGTTTTTAAGTTGATTTAAAGTGTTTGGATAAAATTAAAAAGTGTTTATAAACATTTATTTTAAAATTAAAATAAAAAAATAAGCTAAAAAATATAAGCTAAAAATACTTTTGGCTTGTAAGTCATAAGCCAAAAGCAATTCCAATCAGACTCTAACGCTATTCAAAGACATATCATTTGTATATTACAATTATACATAATTTCTACACTTAAAAAATAATAATTTGTTTTAAGATATCAGAATTATTTTTCCAATAAATAATTTGTTATTATTATATCATTATAATTTTGATGCAGTAGCGAGACTGTTTCACTTTTAACTACAAATTTCAAATTTGTGTCTGAATATAAAAAAATTATATTAATAATGTCACCATAAAAAATCACAAATCATATAGCGGCGTGTAAGAAAATGAAAATATACTTTCATATATATCTATTTTTCTAGTGGATGACACATTTTCGTACGAAAATAAAAATACAATTTTTTAAAAAAATCTTGAAGGAAAGTTAACTAAATGCTAATTGAGTATGGATTTAATGTTATAATAGTTAGGTACTTACATTAAATAATTAGAACCCCACATGTCACCACATGACTTTTTCCGTATAGTTTAGGAAAACTACAGCTCAAAAACTGCCACGTATACTCAATGTCGACCGCGTTTTCGTTTTTTCTTCTAATTTTCTAACGCCTAACTTATATCTATACAAGTCAAAATCCAAAATTTTCAAACGCTTGACGAGAGAAAATTATTCGAATAGTAAATATTTTTAATTTTAATTAAGAGAATGTGGTTTCAAGTTACTAGAAGAGTAAAAGGATGGAAGCTTCTAAAAGGAGAGGTAAAAATAAATAAATTTACGCTATTAAGTTTATTATTAGTATCTACTTACATTATATATATGAAAAAAATAAAGCATTGGAACAATTTTAATGTTTCTCCAATTATTTATATGTTAGATTTATATTTGAGATGAAAATCGAATTCATAATTAGGGGAACATATCCAAAGGAGATGTATGGGTTCATGCACACATGCCACACTCCTTATATCATAATAATTCACATGTGCACAAGTATGCACACATGGTTCTGGTGTAGTGATATGAGCGTTTTATTCTTAATCAGAAATTAAAAAAATAATAATTTATATATAATAAATTAAAAACATTGTTTTTTTTCTCTCTTTATATACTATAACAAAAATAATTTTTAGCGGCATTAAATATTGATATTAATAAAGAGTGCTAAAGTCTTTATCGGCCTCAGTTAAGTATCATTAGAACTAATGTCACTATACGCTTCAGAACATATACAAAAAATGCTAATTATCGCTAAAAATACATATTTAACGGTAATTAAAAATTAACTGCCGCTAATAATTATTTTTGATACAGTGATATATAGGTGCATTTATATTCAGAGAGTCCTATGATATAATGCATATTTGTTTCACCTCTATAATTGAGGTTGAGGGTTCAATTACTCAGAATCTTGTGGTATATAAAGAATGACTAATGAAGTAATGTGTCTATATGCCTTAAAGGCTTAAATAATGTATATAAATGGAATAAATGAAGCCAAAAGTTCCAATTATCTAAAGCTATCCTATTATATAATAAAACTTTATTATCATAAGTGAGTACATGCAACACAAATGTTTAGAGTTTCAAGCTATATTAAGCATGCAATTTTTAATTATAAGGGTGCTAATTACTCGAAAAGAATTAGAAAGTGTAAGTGAATAGAAGGTCGAGAAGATGATTTGAAATTTTCTATTGTCATTTCTTTTATCTGAGAGGACTATTTTATAGATTAAAAATAATATTAAAATTATTATTTCATCATTTTTTTCAAATTACGTATCATGATATGATTTATTCATATTTTTATCAAACGCTAATTTTTCCCCATATATTTTTTAAATGTAACTTCAAGTTTTGGAAGAATTGAAAGATTCAAGTTGGTGTGTATTTTAAAATTAATGTCGATCCTTTAAGAAACAAAAATAATATTTAAAAGAACCCGTGGTGCTGATTTAGTATTCTATTTTAATTAGATTTAGATATAGATAAGTTTGAAAATTTTAATTCAAAGTCGGACCGTTGACTTTGAGGAAATAGTATTGTATACAGAATAAATTAATTAAGTTCACAAGATAGACCCTTTAATTTCTTGCTCATATATAAGTAAAAATGTCCATATGAATGGAATAAAAATATTTGTTGTTTATAGTTTAATAAAAAAATGTTTTTATTATTAATATTTGGTTCAAAAAATGCTTTTACAATCAATATTTTAATTCATAAATGTCTCTATAGTTACAAAATTGGTCAAAAATCTCTTTCGCTGAATAAATATATTGATTTTTTTTTAAATACATCTTCTTCCTAATTGAAATATTATTAAGGAACACTATTCTAATTTTCTTTCTTCTAAAATCACTTTAACAAATAAAAGTTAGAAAATACTTTTTCTTCTTAATCTTATTTTATCAGTAAAAATAGAATAATTTCATGTACCCTTTCGATAAATGATATATGTCATATGTATAAGATCATAGTATATCTATCATTGATTTATATTTATATAGCGATAAAAATATTGATGATAAAATAAAAAATATTTTCATTTTTTATTTTTTTTCTTAATTAAAGTAAGATAAATATTTGCTAATTTTTTAAAAAAACATTAACTAAAAAAAAATGTGTCAAAAAGAAAATAATAATATATTTATTTAGAAAATGAATTTTTTTGAACCATTAAATAACGATAAGGACATTTTTGGACCAATATTGATGGCAAGAGTATTTTTGGACCAAACTACGAATGGGAGGCGTTTTTGAGCTAAACTATAAACGGAGGACATTTTTATTCCTTTCACATAGTTTGAGGGCATTTTTTTTTATCCTTTTCCCTAAGGAGTATTACATTTTATGTAAATATTTTTGCTATAATAAGGAAATATTTAGTTGGTGGAGCAGATGATATTCCACGAGAAAGGCTATAGCTCGATTGTTCCTACAAAATAATTCGTCGAGCTCGTCATATAAAACTTGTCTAGTGCACTTTATATCTGTAGTATAATTTACGAGCTATTACTTACTCGTCCTCATTCATTACCCCCAAATTTAAACCTAGAAGGATCAAACAATCAAATATAATTGCTTACAAATTACCATTTATAAAACAAAACAAAATTCAATAAAATTGTCACGTAATTTGTCTATGATGATCGAGTAATTTTATTACTTCAAATTTAAACCCTGTTTACTAAATACACATTATGGTCAAGATTGGTGGCTGTGATTAATAAGGGTCAAATTTAATTATCTCAATAATAATTTAAAAATTATTTACCATAGAATATATATATGAACATTTAAACACCTAATTGACTAAAAGTGTCCTTATTTGATTGTAATCATCTATAATAATCCGTGTTAACGGTAATTTACCTCATTGTGTTATTGCCTTTTTCTTCACCTAACGAGTTGACTCAAATATGTACATAAGAGTAAAACCAAAACATTTATAAAATGTGAGAAAGACCTTTATTATATTATAACTATATCTAAGAAGATAATTTTTTAAAATATTTTTAAATGACGTTTTGTTTGTTACTAGCAAATTATAGAGATATACTTAAAATTGTTATCTTTCCTTTTTGACCATTTGTTAATTTACGTGGTAACGTTTAACCTTTATCTTTTCTATAGAAAAAAAATCATTACAAGAAGCAAACGCAAAACTAAAGATGAAAGTCTAGGGCCAAACATGAAAAATAGATTAAAAAAAAAATCACTCTTCTTACCAAACATACCATGAATATATAATGTATACATACTGATCAGAGGCGGAGCCAGGATTTTTAATAAGAGGGTTCAAAATCTATAGAGATAGATAGCCGAAGGGAGTTCGACATCTACTGTATATACATATAAACTTATTTTAACCATGTATAAATAATATAATTTTCCGTCGAAAAGGGTTCGAATAAAGGGGTATGTAGCTCCGCCCCTGATACTGATTATACATAAACATTTGTACTAAATAAATTTGTAAACATCCTCAAATTAAACATTATACCCTATCGACAGTTCTTGATTAATATCTTTTTAAGTAAATTTGATACCTTTACTCTTTGAACTTGTATTTATCATTAGTGAGCTCAACGAGTAAAGCTTTTTACTAAATATTGTTAAGTTTTTATTAGTCTTTAATTAATAAGTATAGTTTTAAATCGACATGCAATTTTTCACATGAGATAGAGACAAAGTGTCGATTAAATAAATTTGTTAAGAGAAAAATCATTAAAATTATTTTATGCCAAAAAATAATAATAAATGTTGACTAGGTGAAGCATCCCATGTGAGCCTCTTTGATTAATTTCTGAAGCCCATTTGATGGGTTGAACAATATATAGAACAACCAATCAATTTTCTTTTATAAAATTAATTCTATCTTAATTTTATAAATTGACAAATAATTTGAAATAATTAACTTAATTTGTTATCTTGTTGACAGACTATATGCAAGGAATAGTATGTCACATCATACATGGTTTGAAATGTAAAGGGACTAAAATTATGGTATCATCCTAAAGTGTCCTTTAAAACCAAAACAGGGGATTAAAATTTAGAAATATGTCAAATTAACAAGTTTTAGAGATTAAATAGAAAATAATTACTAACAAAAAAGAAAAAGAAAAAATGATTTACCTATGTCATAGTAAAAGAGGAAAAATGAATTCCCAATAATTTTATAAAAATGTAGAATAGTGTAGTACATGAGAGCTACTTTAGACATCTAAAACAGAAAATTGCTAAACTAGAAAAAGATATATTAATAATGTTGCACCTTCCATTTATTATTGGAAAAATAAAATGACCCTCTAAACAAAGATTGACGTTGAACAAATAGTAGAACTAAAACTGGAAATTAATCTGATACATTCACTGCTACCTTGGAGACCTACCAGAGAGACATTTTCCGCAAGAAACGAACCTCAGTAAACTCTTCGGCCTCCTACTTCTTGTTTTCAATCGCGAAAGCTGCACGCGATAAACAATTCTGTTATAACTGATAGTTTCAAATAAATCAGTAGGGTTACTAAATTTGATAATAAGTCAGTAATATGTCCTCAGGCTCTTCTAAATCATGAAACAAAAGAAATAAGACGCTACAAGTGAAATCCAATAGCATTAAAACTGGATTTATATCCCATTTACACCACTAAAGAGTATTTTCCCATAGATGTATAAGTCTCTCCTTCAGCATCATGCCTCAGTGCCAGTAATCAAAACTGTGTGGGGCATAAAATTGCTATTTATAGCGATAGTCTGATGTTCTTCAAAGACCTTTTATATTCGGAATGGTGACAGCTTTTACAAAAAAATCGGCTGAATTGACAGCATTTTATAGTTTAAACATCTCATGCACTGCCAGAGCCCAGAGGGAACTACGAATCACGTGCGATTGTCCTAGAATACTCTGGAAGCCATAGAATAGGTCAGTTAATTCACTATTTCCAGCTTTGAACTGGATTTGCATCCAAGGACGCGGTTTAATGGTCAATGAAATGAGAGGAGAACCACGAAGTCTCAAGTGCAAAAAACACCAGGCAATTTCTTTCCATCCACCTAAGCCTTGGTGTATAGAGTTATTCGATACCTGTGGATAGAGGCACCTGGTGGAATAGTCGAGGTATTCCATCCATGCCCAACTTGCGCATACAACACATCCCACAATACTCTTTTGCTAATCTTTATTTTTTTTCTTTTTGGGTGCGTAAGATATTTTTGCTCATGGTCCATCATCATATAGCTAAATGTAAGATAAGGCAGCCGGCAAGGAAGCATCTTGATTTGCTATGTTAGGAACTGAAACATCTTCATACTTGCTTACACTTGCACCTCTTATAGTGCAGTATGTCAAATTCCAATTAACAGACGAATGCAACTACGTTGACATACAACTTGAAAAGTCTAAGATGTGTAGAAAACATTAAAAGGACTCTCGAATGCATTGAAAAAGAAAATAGATGTTTGAATCTGTTTACCTGTCGGCGGGTGACTCTTCTAGCCTTCCAACAAAGCAAGCTCCTTGACCTTGCTTCTAATCTCCTGCAGAGAAGAAAGATCACACTACTACTTGAGAATAGTCCAATTAAAAGAGGAACACTTGTGTGTTTCCAAGAACAACTGAATATCAAATGAAGATAGTTATACTATAAGAACTATGCAATATAAGAATACTCATTCCAACAAAAAGTAAAGTGGTGCCATATGTCCTGATGTTATACTTAAAGGTTGTAACATTTTCTATGGGGTCCTTTAGCTGATAATTGACGACAGGACAACACTAATCTGGATGGAGTGCATTTTTCTAGCATGTGTATCAATCCATCCACCAACAAGTGAAGGATGAATGGGCTGCTTGTGCTCCACATTTCATTTAATACAAAATATCCACTCTATAACAGTAGGGCATTCTCTAATCTTTTCTGCATCTGTAGTTCTGTACTACTATATTAAATCAAAACACAACTTAAAGACATACGTTTTAATGGTATATTATTTGTCTCTTCAAGCAAATGATTACACATCTGAGACACATATACAATCTGATATATGATGTGGTAATACAAGAAGGATGGGTAAAGAGGTACATACAAATTCTCTTGTTCAAGCTTTTCAGCGATAGAAACAGCCTTGCGTTTTGACCAGCTACTTTGCCGTGTGCATCCTTCTGCCTGCTGAATTACGTGAGCAAGAGATACCTTGCTCTTAACTAAGCTCAAACTCTGGCTTCTATCCCCTAAGTTTCTTCGTTCAGGAATGGAGGTGGATGAATTTTTGGCAATTGACATTATCCCTCCCGGAAAATCACTTTCTACATTCCGCCTATCAAATTGTGTATTGTTGTCGATCTGATCATTGTGTTTTGATTCTCTTGGAGAAGCTTCCTCTTCAACTATCTCGCTACCACCTATTCCTCTCGAGTCGAGCTTTCTAAATGCTAAACCTTCTCTATCATTCACTTGTCCCCTGCTGATTTCATCAGGACCTGCCATTCTCACCCCATTACCATGAATGCCAGGATTTGTACCTATATGAGATACACCATGAGGTGCTGACAACACAATTGGTCCAGCCCTGCCATCTTTCCCGGATTCACATCTGATTTCTATTGTCACGGGGGACCCAAGAACAGACTCAAAAGCTTGTAAAATATGACCCCTAAATTTCTCTACTTTGGATTTTGTTATATGTGAGCTGAACAGTAACTGCACAGTTGGAGCTGCAAAGAAATTAACAAATCCGATGAGCATGAATAACATCTACAAATGAAACCCCACAGATCAGTATTATATAGTTGTTCCAACAGAAAAGGGAAACGACGGGACACATGCACAGTACATGAAACATACTTTTCAATAGAGTCCCTCCCTCCCTCTTTCACAAGTCATGGGGCACATATGCAAGCATAAGCAACTCTAGAATAACACTCATATTACAGAAGACACAGTATTGCTACAAGTCAGAATGGAATTTTATGTTCATAGTATGTTAAGTTATAGGAAGTCCAAAACTAAAATAAAGATGCCAATCGAAAAGGAAGCTTACAACAGAATGAATATGGAATTACAAAGGAAACCAAGCTACAAAGTGCAAGTGTAATACTCAGAAAGGTTACAATGCATTAAATTTGTAACACAGATGTAAAATTAAGCAGGTAACCAAGAGGTGAACAGATACATAGAGAGATTCAAAAGAATAATAGAATAAAGAAAGTAGTCATTGCTGATGCGTTGAAGCACTAAAAACACTCTTGCAATCAGCAGTAAGCAGCCTGCTACTATTAGAGGCGGATCTAGGATTTGAACTTTATGGGTTCGAGTTTGGGGTTCTATCACATCTTATTTGATTGACAGGGCTCGCTACTTACTTATTTGTACTTGATTTTGTGATTTTTACCACATAAAAGTTCCAAGCCAAAGCTATTGGTGTTTAGATGAAATCATAACTCACACTCTACGTCTGCCCCTGGCTACTACTTGCTGCAACAAGTCTTTGAAATGAACTGTTCAAACTTCAAACCATATAATCCTGTCAAAACGTGCTCTCTTTGTATTACTAGGTTCCATTCAATTCCACCTTCTTCACAAAAAAAAGCAGCAAGTTTAACACCCTGGACATTTAGAAATATATGTCCATGATCTATATTGACAAGGAAACAAAAGATAACATCCAAGAAACTTGAATAACCAGGCCATTCAGAGAAAGCTTGACCCCAAATTGATTCCTGATTAAGAGAAAGGAAACTTTTCTCTTGAATCTATTCTATAACCTTAAAATAGTGCAGGTCTGTAATAATTTAAAATAATGAAGATCTATTTTAAGCTAACATTAATTGGTGTACTTAAAATTAAAAAAGTATTTTGTGTTAAACTGATCTGGCGGACAAAACTCTTCTGGTTTTCACCTGCTGATTAAACATGCAGTTGAAATGCCTAAAAATGAATATAAGTATGCAAAACTCACTACTCATGACCTTACTACATAGCAATATAAATAATTAAGAACAGTTCACTAGTCATGACCATAAGACATAGCTAAGGATGTTTGTAAGAGACTAAATGAATTGTACCTGCTCCAAAGCTGACTGAGGTAAGCTTCCCTTCACGATACATAAATTCTTTTAAGCCATTTATTTCGATATTTTCAAGCACTTCTAACCACATTTCTTCAATATCCTGGTGCAACTTACCTGTAACCTGACCACTACTTGTTCTATTTTTATCACTAGAGACGCCATAAGCTTTTTGAGTAAATACTCCAGTTCCATTATGCCCTTCCCCACCAATGTGAACCCCTTTCATCCTGGCGTCGGAGTAAATATCACTAGAACATCCAGCTTGAAAGTTTTCTACTCTACTTTTTGATGGGAACCCTCTGTTTTTGTGTAGCATGTCAGCATGCTCGACATTGCTTTTCCTGGGTCTTTCTGTTCCCCCTGCATTATTCAAGCCTAGTGGACTTTGAATAAAACTAGTGTCAGCTGAGGAATTGGGCAACATATACTGCTGATCTGGAGCGAGTTGCAGCAATGCAGCTGTAAGCCAGGTAAGTCTGTCATTTGACATTCTCAGCTGCTTTTCAGCTTCAGATAGTGTTTTCAGAGCTTGACGCAGTTTTTCCATATCTTGTTTTGATACTGCAACCAAAGAAAAGGAAAGAGTTGAACATGGAGAAAAATATGATTAAAATGGCATATATAGTTCAAGTTCTTGTGGCTGTGAGAATATTGAAAGAGAATGAGAAGGCAATTAGTTAAATTGGAGGATGTGATACAAAATTGTTTCACAAGCAAAGCTGATTTAGCTTTTAGTTGGAAGACTTATTAAGGGAAATCAATATGTATTGTCTGGCTATTGTGAGCTATTACCCAGTAGTTTATCCAATATTATATGGATCTATAATAACTCATTTATTATGGAATAACCATATTATAGATCACTTACTTGCTTGGCGTCGAAAGAACTTCCTCCGAGGCCTTTCTTTTGTGAAGTCATAGCTCCCAGCAAGTATATCAGTTATGACTGTAGCAAGTTGTGACATTAAAGCTAAGGGTTCGACACCAGATTCCATGATATCCCTCAAATGTTTCACTGTATTGACAGTGTCAGCAGATAATGCCAAGTCAAGTAAGTCCACTAATTTCTCATCGGATATAAGTCCAACCTGTAATGCCATCAAGTCACAAAAGTTATTAAAAAGTTACAATCACATATCTAATCTCAAAATTTAGTAATTAGGCAATGTAAGGAAGAAGTTGAAACAATGGTAGCTCTCTTTTGATTAGTGTAATTTTCCATAAAAGCCAGAAGAAATAATTATAATAAAGGATATTTCAATTCTTCATCAAAGAACAATATATACTAAATGTCATTTCTAAGTATCTCAATATTATTATCCAAAAAACAATAACCAGTCTACTAGAGAAAATTTTTGTTTTATAGAAAGCTGAACGTACATTCAAATATGAACCTAGGTTTATTTTTTTATATTTGTGGTATCGGGCTAGCTTGCACACACTCCGATTAATTGGTACATGCCGCCTCCCACCAGCACAGGTACCAGGTAAGTTTGTCCACCAGTAGGTAAGTTTTTGCTTATCAAAAATGTTTCTTCCTTATCAAAAATGATTTTGCCTCTGCCAGGAATTGAACCTGACACCTCATGGTTCTCAATCCACTTCATTGACCACAAAATATGCACCTCATCTTCTATCATATAGTTGGACAACCAGTTAAAGTTCATTTGCAAGATGCCTAGTACTTCTTCGCCAGCATTGTAAACTGATATGGTAGCCATATGCTAAAACCTCTAAAAAACAAAGCATGATATTCTATTACCAAAGACTAGTCTTCTTCCTGAAGTGTGAGATAATAGCTGGATTAGTCTAAGACATCAAACCTCCTCACACTGAAATGATGAAATAAGTGTGTGTGCAAGAAAACACCATCATTTAGCTAAAGCTTTTTTTTTTTGAGAATGATAACTTCCATTTAGCTAAAGCTTTTTGCTAAACAATTATGAGATCAAACAGATATTAATCATATGCCACTCTCTTACTGAAAGCATAGTTTAGGTAAACAGAAAATGACGAACTAAAATCTCCTTCTAATGCAGAGAAGGTCAATGTCCACTTGAAAAAGATGCACTATGATAAATCAAGACAACGTTTAGTAAAATTCTCATTGAGGAAAGAGTGAACAAAAGAAAACATAATTCACACCAAAAAAAGTTTAACCTTGCTTTAGAAATTTCATATGATTGTTTGCAAATCAAACAAAGTTCAAGTGGGATCATAAAAAAAAAGTTAATAAAATGCATTAGCAACAAAGTATGAGATCTTGGTCGGCAAAGCAAAAAGAACTTCCTCGAGTTTTGATAAGAGAATATGCTAGAAAACGCACCAGCTCCTGAACAAGAGGGACAGAGATTCTCTGGCCAAGCAAACTCAATTGCTCAAGAGTCATTTCAGCATCTCTCAGCGATCCATCTGATCTTGATGCAATAAGCTTGAGTGCATCCCTTTCGATTTCAAGATCTTCCTTGGTTGCAATCCATTGCAAAGTATAGATGATATCTGCATCCTTCAACTTGGGAAAAAAGAATTTCTGGCACCTAGATATGATTATATGAGGCAAGACATCAAGACTTGAGGATACAAGGATGAAAACGACTCGCCTAGGAGCTCTATCGATGACCTTTAGGATAGCACTCCAACAATCAGGAGACAGTGTGTCACAATCATCAAATATAAACACCCTATACTGGGATGGCAGTTTGGATACAATCATGTTATCAAGAAGATCCATCATATTCTCAAAATCGAAATTACTCACAGGACCTATTTCCCTTATATTTCGACTCCTTCCCATATCATGTGCAATGCAAGAATCACAAAAACCACAAGGCTTGGGATGCTCAATGGATTGGCAATTTAATGCCCTTGCAAAAATGCGGGCACATGAGGTCTTTCCTGTTCCATGAGGCCCATAGAAAACATAAAGCAAGCCAACTTTTCTCTTAACAGCGGCATTTGAAAGAGCTTGTGCAACTAAATTCTGTCCTACCAAATTTCGGAATGTTCTTGGCATATACTTTTGTGTTAGACTCTGGTGCCTACTATTGCCACGCCTGCGAAATCTGCGTTGCTCGCCTGATCTAGCTTCTGAAGCAAGATCCGAGTCAAGTTCTTGCTTTAGTAAATTGTCTGCATAGATACCCAACTCTCCCGAATAATCATGAACCCAAGCAGGATGGTCTGAACTTCCCTGAGAATTTGAAGCATCAAATAGTAAGGGCAATGCCTCTGCTTCAGATTTACTAGATGAGCTCGAGTATTCGGACATTATTGGCATATCAGCAGCATCCCCCCCTCTTGGACCACCACCACTTCTTTTTGACCTTGGGTCAGACAAGCCACAAGATAAACTCTTGCCTGCCATGTCAAGAAATGATTTTCCTCTATGATGAATCCTTGACCAGTTCCAAGGAATTCCGCATCCATTCCTTGGATCTCTTGTTACATTCTGGTTGACATACTCTTCATAGCCATCTTCTGCAGGATATTTTTGGTGTGCTGAAGCTTGACCTAATGAATTTGAGGCCACAGACATTTCATTGTGGGCAAGAGCATCCCTTGAAGGAACAGAAGTACGAGTTCTTCTTGCCCCTCGAAACTTACGCCTTTTTACTCTGCCATTGCCACGAGTTGTCGCCTCCATTTGCTCTGCAATTTTCTCATTATGAGTATGCCTTCCACGAGCATGAATGTTAGAAGAAGCTACCCCATCACTGTCAATTGGAACATCATTTAATTGCTCAGAGAGGGTCCTTGTTCGATGATCATGCCTCTGCCTCTCTGTTTCATTGCTAATTCTACCCCTTTGTTCGGAGTTCTCTGAAGCAGGATCGTGGACCAAATCATTTCTATCATCAGGACACTCATCCTTTTCAGCAATGTAGTCAGTTCCCAGATTCCTACGGCTTGATTCTTCTCCCCTGACTCTCCTCCGTTCGCGAACTCCACTCTTGCTACTTCGATCACTTGGAGCCCCTGCCATTCGCTCAGCATTATGCTTGTTAATCTCTGCAGAAGCCACTCTAGACGGCGATCGGACAGCTAAAGGAGGCGAGTTTCCAGATAAACCTCTGCCATCCCTAGGTCGATCTATGCCTACAGACCGCCTACCATTGCTCATAACAGCATCCCTTTCACTTCTTTTAAGAAGGGCATCGACAACTGAAGGAGATTGCCATGAGGGTGGACTTGCAGAAGGATCTCTTAAGGACCTTGACCTCTGAAGTACAACAAGGTCCCTCATAAGGGACCTATCAGCCAAGATGGGGCTATGCTTATGCATGTGGTTCTTCAAATGAATACAATTTGTCAAATGTATGTGATTTCGTAAGTGATCACTAATGTTTCCATTTGCATCCTTAAGAATCCGGTCACGAACAGCCCTGGTCATGATCAGTACATATATTGATCCAAACACGGAAGTATTCTTGAATTATGGTTAGACATCAACAAATGCATCATTCTCTCCAAATCAGTCCCAAATCTTCCAATTATGAAAATGTCCAACTTAAAATGTCTACCAATTCACCAGTATTAAATTATCTCACTATCAACGCCCCAGAACCTAGTAATAATGACCAAATCAAACCAAATTTACCTTCCAAAACCATCAAATAACCCCAAGAATCATTATAAACATTCCCACTAAACAAATCTCACGTCCAGTAACGGCTAAAACTCGAAAGAAGAAAAATCTTACAACAAATCATTATCCATTGAAAATCCAAAACCTCCACAAACCCATAGCCAGCTGCCACTCTTGCTTACTACCCAACAAAAAAAGCAAAGCAAAAACGAAAACCCATCTCAATTAGAGCACAAAGACTCTACCTTTCTTCACTTTTAAGCTTTAAATAGCTTATTAGAAGTAAAGGGTCACCGTATATTATGACGAAAACGGTGGAAAGAGAAAGTAAAAGTTGGGAGTAACACTACACTCACCTGAATCAAGAGGGGAAACTAAGCAGCGAGTGACCCGTTACTATCATAAAAAGTGTTCATTTTTTTTTTCTCAACTTTTCTCAGATCTCTTTTTCAATATTTCACATGAACTTCACGAGAGCTTCCTTCAAGAAAACGATAGAAGTTGCCGCTCACCTCAAAAACACACACACCCAGAAAGAAGAACATGTGCATTAACCCCTTACCCCTGTTTTACTGTGTGTTTTTTTATGTGTCTTTGTTTTTTCAGAAATTGAGACAACCAGTTATGAGCTGAACAGAGCAGAAATGGGTAGTGTTTTTTTTTTTACCAGTAGAGAGAGAAAGAGAAAGATTCGTGGGTGGGCTAGAGAGAGAAACAATTAGCAGAGAGAAAACAAGAACTATATAAATGTTTGTGTATACTCTATAGTCTAATAGACAGAGAAAATAGAGAATCTTGGAAATTTTGCTGAGGAATTTGGGACATTTTTGCAAGAGAAAAAGCAAAAAGAGTTCAGATTTTTGTTTTTTAGCATCAAATAATGATGGGGAATTTTGAATTAAATCCTTTTTTGGGCTCTTTTTGCTATGATTTTGGTTAATAATTAAATAATCATAAATTTGAATTTTCAATTATGATGATTAATATTATTAAATTATTCAAAATAAGAATAAGCTGGAATAGTAAGTTCTAATACTTACTAACAACGATCGTGATAGAATTATAAGTATCTATTTATTCTTAATCAAGAGGTTTTAAATTTGAGATTCATTAAATATGGAATTTTTTTTGTTAGGATTAGGGTTCGACTCTCATTGGGTACGGAATCATTTTTTAAAAAGTATTTTATCTTTAATGTGAAATTTTTCAATACATATTTAAAATTAATCGAATTCAATATAAATATAGAAGATAAAGTAAAAAAATCAAAAAATAAAAATTGTGTTAATTATATGTTAATTGTTAACGAATTAGGTAACATAGAAGAATTGTTTACTGATTAGGATGGTTGAAATTTATCTATTTTTTTAAAATTTGAGTTTTGAAAATAAACATTTAAAAACAAAACTTGTTGAAGGCATTATCTCAAAAAATGACTTATATTCTGTGAATTTAAAGTTTAAACTAGTCCTGCTTCACTATGAATGCTGGACCTTTTGATTAATATTAATGAAAAAAAGAGAAAGAAGTCGAAGCATATTAGTGGTCTAAAGTAAAAATTAAATGATAAATTAAATTTAAATTGTTAATACCTTTTATATAATTAATTTCTTGTAGCTTTCAATTAATAATATAACTATTCTTATTTTAAATTATTTTTCATGAGATATAGTACTCCAAATATGTAAAATTTCTTCTAATAATTTCTTCATTTTTTATGAAAAATTTACTTTTTCTATAAATAGTACTCAATATTTATTAATAATATTAACTTATAACCTATTATATTATTTAAAATAAGAATTCTTAGATTTAGGGCCCGTTTGGATGGGATTAATAAAAGCAGCTTTAAAAAAGTACTTTTAAAAGTGCTGAAACTTATTTTTAAAATAAGCAGTTAAGCGTTTGGATAAAAGTGCTGAAGTTGTTATGTCAAACGTGAAAAGGAAAAATGGAAGAAAGAAATGTTAGGGTTATATGGGTAATTTAGATTGTATAAAAATATTAAGAGCAAAAAGATAAAAATGTGGTCAACTTAAAACAGCTTATAAGCTAAAAAAAAAAAAGCACCCCTACCCCACCTTTTAACTTTTGGCTTAAAATAAGTTTTTTTTTAACTTAAAATAAGTTATTTTGAATATTGCCAAATAGTTAAATAAGTCAAAAACCAGCTTTTAAGTCAGTTTGACCAACTTTTAAGCTGAACCAAACAGGCTCTTAAAAATTTAAAATACATATCTTTTTTTTAATACTGTCAAACTACCGTAGAAAAAGATGAGTTTGAATATTTGGTCAATCTCTAAAGTAAAAGCAGCAGTTAGCTAATAATGGTAAAATACTACCCAAAGTAGGTGGTGAGAGAAATCAATAATGGCACACAACACCTATAAAGATTACAAATTATCTATACAAGAATGACAAAAAATATTTAAGTTAGGAAAATTTTAAATTAAACGTGAAAGTACTATGAGAAATTTATTAAATTTTCTTAAAGTTATTTTCTTACTTCTTTATATTTTCATATTTTTCATTATAACAATTTATTCTATTAGTAGGAATCAAATTCAACTCCAACTTGATTTCACCACTCAACTATGTTAAATAATTGTTTCATAGAAATTTAAGAAAGTAAAGCTATGCAGTAAAAGTATTAACCTCCTTTGTCGAAATGATGATATTTAGATTTTAAAATAATTTTGATTTCATGATTTCAATCAAATTTCAAATCTTTTTTTTCTGCGTTAAAGTGTTTGGCAACTACCTCGTAAACAAAACTATGCAAATGATGATAGAATTAATTTTCTTAAGCTATGGTTAAATATACTTGTTTTTACACTATTTAATTATAGAAGGTTGAGGTTTTTGAATTATGTGGGGCCAAAAGAGTTCCGTTTTATTTCGATTTCGAAATACCGTTGTGTACGGTACGACTTTTTTTTTGGGTGCACATGCACTAATTTGCTTACCTACATTTAATTATTTTTTCTTAAATTGGTAAATGAAAAGAGACTTTTCAGAAAAAAAGAAATAAAAATGCTCTCTTCGTCCGGTAATGTTTGTTATTATTTTTATTTTTAGAGTTAAATTATAAAAATTTTGACTAATATTTTAAGATATATTTTTTAATCATATTAATATGCAAAAAAATGTAATTTCTAATAATTTTCATATAGTTTTAGAATATTTATTTTTTTTATTTAAAATGTCGAATTAATGTGATCTAATTTAACTTTAGAAATTAACTAAATTTATTTTTAAAAAACACAACATGACAAACAATACCGAACGAAGAAAGCACTGACTACTTGGGCAACAATAAAAAGAGGGAAAAAATTCATAAAATATTCAAAGAGAGGGCATTGTCCCTTCTTGTTTAAGATTTGAAATAATACGATGGAATCGGCATTTAAATATGTTATTTATTTTTAAGATATTAATCTAAAAATTCCATTGATTTTATATTTTATAAATATAAAAATTAATCTATAACTTAATATTTTGAAGGAAAAAAATCTACTATTTATTATCTACATAATTTTTTGTAAAAATACCAAAAGAGTGAAAGAGATATTGATGAAATGTGAATCTGATGGTATAGATACTAGTGACAAACTTTTGTTCAATTTTATTTTTTTTATTGAACTAATGTTGAATTAATAAATATTGTATTTATTTTTATATTAGTTTTGTGGTAGTGTATTATTATATTTTTAGTGATGAAATTTTTTCTTATTTGATAAAATTGTATAAAAAAATATTGATACAATTTTAATAATTTTTACAATTTATGAATTTTTTATATTTATAAAAACAAATACAATTTAAAAATTCAAACCACATATCTAAATAAAATTTGTTAACTTTATCTTATATAATTCAAATCATAATTTTATCTCGATTGACCAAACAAGTTCATGTCTTTATACTTTTCATTTCATAACTTCTCGTCAAAAGAAAAAAGGATGAAAAGAATAGTTAAGGCAAAAAAGAGCAAATTTCTGTTTTTTAACATTTATAATTTTTCCCGATAAACAATTAAACATTTAAGGCACTCTACATTTTAGAATAACATTTACCAAAATATCTTGAAGGATGAATAACATTTTTGGAAATTTTTTTGGTGAATTTATATTACTAAATAATGTAGTTAGCGATATTTTATTTTAATAACAAAATAAAAAATCTTACCCAGAATATAAGTACAAATAAGGAATAATAGTTGTTGGAACAAATCCAACGGTCGTATTTTTTATCTTTTTCTCATAATTCAATTCCAACATGATACACTTTAGTCTTTTTAGTTGGATTATTTAAAAATAATGCAAGAAACTAATAAAGACAATGGCTAAAAATTAAAATCGAGTTATAGATCAGATTTTCTTTCCTTTCAAATTTTAATTGGAAAATTTATTATATTTTATATCTACATAGAAATAAGAATCATCCAATGAACTGTCAAACTCAATGCCACATGTTTCTCTACTTGGACTAAATTACGATGACTCATGTTTGTCATCTTGTCATTTTTTTTTTTACATAATGCATAAACATAATCTTTAAATTGACGTCAGTTGATAACTATGATCAATAACTTTGAATGCGTACAAGTAAGTACTTAAATTTGTATAAAATTGAGCAAATGGACACATGCATCCTACATGGCACCCTACATGATTTTGTGTTCTACATGGCCTCTTACGTGTATTGGGTCATGTATGACACTTGTGTCTCATACAAATTTAAGTGTCTACTAAGCATGTTCAAAGTTAAAAGACATAGTTATTCGTTAAAATCAAATTAAAAGTCATGTTTATACATCATGCCTTTTTTCTATATATAAAAACGTGAGTTAAATTTTATACATCTCATATTTTTAAATATACACGAGTAGAATTATGCGACAAAACTCATGCACTTAGTCAAAATATGTGATTTGAGCTAGTGGTTAACCGCACTTAATTAAACACATGCTTTTAATCAAAATAATAATATAATATACTATTCTCTCTAGGACATGCATGATTAACTCTTTAATTATCTATTTTTAAAGATTCTATATCAAATAAAAGTCATATAAATAAATTAAAATTTTAACTTAAGAGAAACAGGACATGTTCATGTGCTGGAAATAGGAGACAATAATAAGATAGGAAAATTTTAAAATCTGAAAGAATGAAAAAGAAAATTGAAGTATGTGTAACATACATTCGGTTGTTGTAACATTATTGGTGTCAAAGGGGGAAGTATTGATCTTCAAAATCTTTGCAATTATTATTTTTGGACCATATGTGTATTTTTGTTACTTTTATTTTTATTTTTGTTTGGGGAAGGGGATAATTTGAGTACGAATATGAAATGTTTTAATTAATCTCTGCAGTTTCATACTCAAGACTTAGCTTGGGAATAATATATCAAATTTTAGTTGTAAATATTTCTTTATTTGCAATTTACTTGCCCCCTCCCCCTTATACTTGTATGGTGCTAATTAAAATCGATCTACATAAAAGTTCGAAGAAGTAAACATATAAGTCCATTTTTTGAGAAGATATCCTTGAAAATAGAAGGGAAAACATACTAAGATTGGAGGAGTTATACTCTAATGACGTGGACAAAGAAAAAGAGTTGGAAGAGTTGGGTACGCGGATAAGTTTATTTACGCTAGCTTTATCATTTCAGAAATATTAGCTGACATCATTAACAACACTACAACGTTACCTTCTAATTTTATCATTAAGTTTTAGTACTATATATGACTTAATTTAGCTTTTCAATTGATTCCAAGTGTCTCACTATTATAAACTTATAAATAGTTTATTTAACTCATTTATAAAGACACAGAGACACTATAAATTCTAATAATAATACATGAGCAGTATACTAATTTCTTGAGTATCAAGGAGGTCTTTGTGTTACTTAAACTCACATTCAATATATTTGATTCAGAAATATCTTCAAAGTTGAAAATAATCTCGAAATTCAAAATATATTGATCTATACTCCTTACTCTTTGTTTCGCTTTATTTACTTTGCATATTACATAATCAATATTTAAACCATTAGTCAAGAAGTAAAATTAGTTAAAAAAAAGAGTTAGATTAGATGAGTGTTTTGACCTCGTATATATTAACTATATTATTTTTAGGGTAAACGATACCTAAAAATATGAAATGGAAGGAGTAATTATTTCAAACTATATCCTTATATCAAAAAAAATTACTTCTAAATCTATAATGACTCATCCTCACAGTTAACAATTAAAGGCTGCTTAGTAACAATACTTTTGTAATATAATTATGAAATAGAAAAAAAAATTAAAATACCATTTACTTTGAGACAAAGATAATAAATATGAGATATATAGTTGTGTTTGAAAATGAGAGGGTACGTAAGTGAAAATTATTGTTTCATTTAGAACACTTTTTCTCAAACAAGTTAAATAATTAATGTCCAAGGCATTAATTTGCAAATAACAACTTCAGTATACATGCAATAAATAAGTGAAGTTATAGCCAAGCATAGTTTGATGAAATTAGAACCCTTCGTGGTATTTAGTGCATTTGCAAGAAGAAATTAAATTACAAAAAAAAATGAATTAAGTATTAATAATTAAGACAAACTTTATGAATATCACAAAGTCAATATTGTGAGGCTACTAGTATTATAAATCTTTTAATAAACCTAACTACTTATCCACTATTTTTATTTAATTTTCCTAGGCTTAATAGGATAAAGAGAAGACAGACTTTTGTTATTGGTTATTAACTTAGCTACTACTCTATATATGTAGGGGAAATTTATGAACCTAAAAATACAATGATTGACCAAATTAACATTAGTTTCTTCTTTTAGGATGAAAACAAAGTTAAGTGTAAAAAGATTTCAAACCAAATAATCCTAACACATTATAAGTACTTGTAACTTCTTTGTCCAGTTTTAGGTCGCAATCTTAGTTAATAAAACTTAACATTGGAGGGGACCAAACATGACTCTGGATTTTGGTACTCTTTACAAGTTTTCAATGGTACAAGAAAATGACATTAAATCTAACTTTTTACTCTATTTTTTGATTCGTCTATTAGGTAGTTAAGTTATCAGCTTAAATATATCATATCGCTTTAATTATACACATTCGTCTTAATAAGTCATAAAACTCCAATTGTTTTCTTCTTTAGATTGATGCTTATAGTAATTGAAAGAGAAAGACAGATTTTATATCGTTAATTTAACCAGGGGCGGATCTACTAAGGGTAGTGGGGGTGCCACGCCACCCACGGGCTTCGACGGAAACTCTAATATATATAGGTATATATCTACAATATAATTACAAATATTAAACGTGCCACTCAGGGAACCAAAAGGCCTTCTGGCGCGGCTGGTTAAGGGTCATAATTTGATATGGAGGTCGCCAGTTTGAATCTTGCTGAGGCCCTGGGAGATTTTTAATTTGCATTATTTTTTTTGTTTGATTCTAATAGTTGTCTAAATATGGAGTAGTAATTTATAAGTATATTTGACTAACGGGTTTCATAAAACGTGATCCATTATAAATATAAGCATTGATATCGTCATTGATTGTTTTAAAAATGTAAAAACTTGTCGAGTACAATTATAAATGAATGATGAATATTTATACTATTTATAGTATAACTGAAAGTTTTAACTTTGTTTACTTTATGATCTCAATCAAATGTGGGGTGAAAATTTGTATTTATATATGGAGGTAGGGAAGGGAAGGGAAAAATGTAAGGTGAGAGTTCAAATAGTCAACCAATTGAGCTAAAGTGATTTTTTCCAAATATTATGTGAGAAAAAAGTCTTCCCTTGTCGGTCTTGAATTCGACTTTCAACAAGAGCATCTAAATTAAAACGATAAACTTTTGCTTCGTTGGAGACATCTGATAAAATTGAAATAATGCGGAAAAGATTAGCACGATCCATGCGCAAAGAATTTGTAGTATATATAATACAAAAATTTTCATCTTATTATTGTTCATATTTTCATAGACCGAAAAGATGAAATTCGACTGAAGCCTAAAATTAATTTAACCGATAAACCTACTTGGCACTCAGAGACTCGAAATCCTGGATTCGCCTCTGAATTTAACTACTCCCTCCGTCCGGAATTGATTGTCATGTTGCGCTTATTGAAAGTCAATTTGGCTAATTTTTAAAGGTAAATTAGATCACGTTAATTTGATATTTTAAACAAAAAAATAGATATTTTAAAACTATATGAAAAGTACAATAAATTACAATTTTTTGCATATTAATATGATGAAAAAATACATCTTAAAATATTAGTCAAAGTTTTTATAGTTTGACTCTAAAAATAGAAATCATGATAAAATACCGGACGGAGGGAGTATCTAACAGTCAAATGAAAATATAGGAGCAAATATTTTTTTTCTCAAAATGTCTACTTGAAATACTTTATTATGAATTGAGGTTTTTAATTGCAACATAATTTAGTTGAAATGTACAAGGCTATTAATATCTCAAAATGGAAAAGTTATCCCAAAAAAAGTACTTTACTAATTTAGGGTGTGTTAAATTTTTTCATGTTTGGTTGACTTAAATGATTAAAAAATATTTTTCAAATCAACCGATTTTCATCAAATTTAAGAAAAAATGACTTATATTCCAAAATCAAGAAAAACATTTTCCTAATCTCTACTTCATCCTTTATTTTTTTTTTCTTATCTCCAACCATCCCATTCAAAAAAAAAAAATAATTCTTTTTCTTTAAAAAAATAAATGTTCTTTCTTCAAATAAAATTTCAAATATATTTTTATCCCTACCACGAAATCAGCCTCCCCCCTCCTCAAACAAAAAAATAAAAAAAAATATTTTCCTAAAGAATATTCTTTTAGTCTCAAGCCAAAATTAAAAATATTTTCTGGAAAATATTTTTCAATCAATAATCAAACATTAAAAAATATTTTCTACAATATTTTCCATGAAAAAATGTTTTCCTTCATGCCAAACACACCCTTAAATGAAAAAAAGTCTGAATATATTAAATGCTCTAGAATTTGTATTATTGCATAAATATAGGGTTGTTCATGGTTACGATTAATAATCAAATCAAATCGTAATTCGAACTAAATCGATTAAAAAATAATATTTGGTTTAGTTTGGTTATGTTTGGTTTTTAAATTTTGAAACCGATACTATTTGATTCGATTTCGGTTTTACTAAAAAACAACTGCAAAAATAACCAAACCGAATTGATAAATTAAATATATAAATTTTATAATTATTTATATATTATTCATAAATAAATTAAAAAATTTTGTTAAATTTTAATTAACTTAAATCTTTAACTTTATCATTTTCTCAAGCCCAACTATTACAATCTCAAATTCAAGTTCATTAAAATTCATTTTAGTCTTTACACATAAAATAGTCACACTTTCTCTTAAATGAATCACTTTATTCGTGTAATGATAACTCTAATATTGTCTAATTGCTTGACTGGACAAACATTATCTTTTCTGTAGATTGTTCATGTATTTGGTGTTTGTGTTTATCGAGATATGTACGTCCTCAAAAAAATTATTACTTTCAAACTGAATAAACTAAGTAAATCGAACCAAACCGAACCAAACCGACAATAACTAAACTGATGGTTATTTTTTTCGTTTGATTTGATTTGATTTTAGAAATGTAAGAATCTGATAGATTAGTTCAATTTTGATTTTAATCAGTAATCTATCTAAATCAAATTACGAATACCCTACATAAATAGAACGGCCTCTCTATATAGCCTACACAAATTAAAGTTAATCTTAGCCATGTGACTTGAGAGTAATAAAAACATAGGTCAAGTTTCAAACTAATAATGTACTCTTAATTTACAAATGCCAACCACAGATCTCTCTCTATTATATATGTATTGAATTTTATATATACATCTAGCCACGTTAGTATCATTTGCTTCGAGCTAGGGGCTAGCTAGTTCTTGAGAACATTGATTTATATACATATTTTTATGTTTTAAACGATAAATACTTATTCGGCGTGAAGTATAAGGTATAATAATTTTAGAATTAGATAATTCTGTGTTTATTTAGAAGTATTTGGTGATTTTTAAATTATCTATCCCACTATTTATATCTTAGTGGTGACCTAATTTATCTCATATACAAAATAAAATAACTTATCCTAAAATAATTAATCAAAAAAATTAAAGGGTAAGTGTTAAATTAGATCTACCAACTAATTAATTAAAGGGTAAACAGATATTCATATTTACTTGGATTTGAGTCACAAAAAGGGGCATAAATAAATGAAAGATTTGATAACATGTGCAGATTAAACTTTGTGCATGATTCATAATAATTAGGAGAAGTTCTGAATATAGAAATGTAATTTAATTATAATATACTAAAATAATCTTTAATAATAATAATTAATTAGTAATAATAATAATTTAATTATTATTAAATATACTTTTTAAATGCAATTATTAGTGATAATTACATTTTAGAACTTTTTGTAAATGTCATAGAAACACTAGATCAAATGACAATCAACTAACGTGGGTAAAGATTTCAGCAGTACTCTTTATTTAATTTATATTTATTGCCGTTAATTATTTTTTTTTATATGTGGCTGAAGAGAAGATACCAACTGTAATTTTTATGAGTTATAAATTTTAGAATTATGATCTAATTGAATTATAAACTTAATTTCCAATCACAAATTTACCTCTGCCTTTTGATCATTGTTTATACAATCTGTTCACTTAGCCTTTGATCATTTTTTATTTATATCTTTAAACCTAAAAAACAAGAAAAGAAATTAAAGAGATATAAGATCCATGCACTCACAGTTACGCATGCAGATGATAAAATGTCCCCACCACTTTATAATAAATACTTTTAATTAGTTCTAATTATTAAATTGAGGCAGTCAAGATTTAGTGATTTGACTTGATCTTTCAGTTCCTAGGATACCAAAACATCTCCCATTTAATTAAGTACTCTGAAAGTTGATGTGATTAACATAAACTAATTAACTAAAATAATCATCACGTATAGATCAAGAGCCAGCATGATAACTTTTGTGATTAAATTATACATACATATATATATATATATCTCGAATTATAAATTAGGTTAGAACTTTTTCTATGCTCTGTATTTAATTTTTACTAAATCAATAAATACAAGATATATATACTATAATTATATTATCCGACCGTTGCCATTGTTTTGAAATAAGAGGGTACGAATGTAAGATGCAGAGGTTGATGATTCACATAAAAGAATAGTACTTATAATTGTGAATAGTATTGGTACTTGTTATTTTCGACAATTTTATTATTCTACAATTTTCATATTTTTTTTCATTCTTAATTCGTTTCTACGTACAATTTATTGTCTCTTATGCCTCAATTTTCATTCTATATATTGTTATTATTACGGCTCATATCTCTATAAATGTTGTGTTTTTACTTTTCTTGAGTCCAGAACAAGATAAGTTTATATACACTAGTCTTTTCAAATCCCTGAAACTACATATCGGATATGTTGTTATTTGAAAAAGTAGAGTTAAAAATGAAATACATATACTTCTGGCACTACTAGTACTGATATATTGATAATTTCATTAAAATCGACTACTCATGATTCAACCAAAGGATATGTAATTTATTCACTCCACGAATACATACGAAAAGAATTTGAAGGAATGGTTTTCCATTTTCATTATTCTTTTTGTGGGAATATAATTTAATTTGACATAAAAATTTACAAGAAACTTATCGAATTTGAAAATAGATTCAAAATGAAAAAGTAACAACTTAAGTCATTATTATTAATTAGTCACAACAATTATAGTACTTATATGTAGTCCCTCTGTTCATTTTACTTGAACTTTATACTAATAATTCTCTTTTGTTTTGCTTATCTATTTTTAAAAATTAAAGAGAAATTCTGTCATTAAATTAAGTTTTCTGAAGCATAATAGTAGTAAAATGAAAGGAGTAATTGGTTAAAGATGTTGACCTTTGTTAATGATTTATCAAGTCAATGTTGGCCTTTGTGTAAGAGGTGGAGAACATCATTTTAAAATGTTGGGAACTGAATAAGATGTCTAGTTCCAAAGAGACAATATCTTTGATTTGAGTAACAAAGTCCACTAATCTTTTTTGCTTTTATAAATGTAATTAATTACTCATACAGCGTGAAATTTCTCAAAGTTAATCATGTTTTTGGTTTGAAAAAAAAAGTACTCAAAATGCACCTTTGCGGCCGCCGTCTCCTACTTAGGGGATTATCTATGGGTAACTTTATTGAGGAATGTAGGTTTAATTATATGCACATTAATTAAGGTTTGAAAAATGAGAAAAAACACTTGCATCAACTCAATTAGTTACTAGTTTGGCGGGAAGGTAAAAATAACTAATTCTTGATTGGTGTACTAAAAGTGAGGTGAATACTAACTAATCAATTAGTTTTAGAATCACATAGCTCGAAAAGAAATCATAAACTAACTCAATTTTTAGGGGAAAGGAAAATTTCCCACCCGCCGATACCTATTAGCATTCGATTATAATTTGCTGTTATCTATAATCTCCAATTTAAAGTAATATCTTCAATACTTGTTCGATCTTCCTTTAGCTCCCCAAGCATTACTAATATCGAATAATTAAGTAGAAGTTTATATTAGACATTGATTAGTGTAGCCTAACACGTGCATTTGTTATTCCTAGTTTGCTTGTCCGTACACGTGTGCATGATCATGCAATGTTTGATTAAAAAAAAATATCACAATTAATTACTATCTTATAATCCTACAATATAAACATATTAAATTATGATCATCTAATAACATAATGAAATTTCAAATAGGTCACATGTATGGTTGATGGACTTTATTACAAAAGCCCAACAGTGACCTTTGACATATCTAAAGTAGTAAAATCCAGAAGACAGTAGAGTGTGGACAGTTTGTTACTACTATGCGTAGATATCTACTGATGAGTCAACTAACGATAAAGAAATGGCCAACTCAAGTACAGAGAGGTAGATTGCTCGACTCAAAATTGACAAAATTCTGCAGCATTAGTACATCTCAACCCCTTAATAAGGAGGAGTACAGAACATCACTCCGAACCCCTTATCGCGAATATAACAGGGTAAGAGCTCAAGAATTCAAGAAAGTATACAATCAAGTTTTGCTCATCTACTCTGTCAAAAAGAGCACTTGGAAGAGAATTTTTAGACAAAATGTACCTCATGAAATTGAAACTTATGCTAAGGCCTCTTCAGGCTAGAGATATTATGTCCAAAAGAATATCATGGTGCATGTTGCTGCTGTGACAGACGATTCTTGATGTCGCGAAACAGGACCATAATGCATAAAACGAAATGAATGTTTGAGAGAAATGACTTGTGAGAGCAATTTACAGCATTTACAATCTCAATGAAGCATGAACACTTGATTATATTGCCTTCTCAGTTTTCACCAGTCAGATTTGTTGGTTCACTCAAAACGTATAGGGGCAAGTCATACTTGGCACCTGCATTAGAATGAACAACATTAACTAAGATTCTCAGGAATGGAAGTTGAAGGTGTTAAGCGACGTGTACTACAAACCTCTCTCATCATAGCAGACTGTTAGATCAGTGGTTTGAACAATTATCCCAGCACTGTTCACGATTGTTTGTGCAAGGCCTATTTCTGCCTCGGCAGCAGCACGTAGCGCATCCCAGATCTCTGAAAATGGAGTGATATGTCGTAAGAAAAAAGATTTTCATATACTAAACTGTTGGGATATGGACCTTCCCTACTACAAGTATACTATTACCTGACCATCAGTTAATACATTTCAATCTCTGAATTTTAACAATAACCACCAGAGAAAGAAATCATATGTCTGATGTCCTATTATTCACGACGTGAAAAATATGAGGTTCTACCACTGAATGGTATCTCAATTATGAAGATCTGAAAACTAATTAACAGTGAGATTTACAAGAGAGCTTTCCCGACTTTCTCTGAATACACAAGCTCCTTGACATTGCTGCAAAGAGAGGGTTCTTTTGAAAGTTGACATTAGCTTCCCATTTTTTTAAAAAAGAAAGTTACTAATTAGAAGTTAAAATTACTTATTCACTTAACTAATGTGCCTTGTTTTAATGAACTATTTAAAAGACACTAATGCAGCTTTCTTTCCAACAATATGGAAAGGCAAAACAGATCTGGAGATTGACGTGTTTCTTCCTGCAGCAACTTTGCCAAACTGATAGCACCGAAACATTTTCAAGGATCATTAAGGTTGTTATTGCTCAGGAGCAAATTGGGAATTTACTTTCTGAAATGATCATGTTATCTGAGAACAGCCGAAAAAGGGCACATAGCTTAAAATTAGATGTAGCATGGATGTTAAAAGATATCACACTCAGCTTGATTTTCAAAAATTCAAGGTCTCTTCTTTTTGGAAAGAGATATCCAAGTTACAAACTACTGGAGCCAGATCGTTATGAGAAACTTGAATGCATAATATAAACCCTCCTAAAGTAGAGCAAGTAATCATCAAGAACGATTCTTTTGATCCACACTTGAGCAGTTCCTACTTCCTACACATCATTATACTGTCAATCCACTCTGCCCAAGCTCCCACATAGATTGTCAGACATCATCACATGTGTACTCTAGAGTTAACAATTGGCCTATCACTAACTGGTTACTCAAATAAGAATGCAGAGGCCCATAGTACTGTAACCTGATCACACATCCAGCTCTATTGAACCAGTGGTTCCAGAAACTTGCAGAAGCTAATAGAAGTTATCAAGAGACTTACCTTTTTTCCCCCCATAGTGTGGTGCAGTGTCCCAGAATTCTTCACGCATTTTTAGAAGTTGAGCTCTTGTTATCGGTTCTGTGTGTCTCCATGGCTTTGGTTTTCTTATTTTCCTGACAGATTCTGCAAATGAAAGAGCAAGACATGATGTTGGTGAAGTATAATACTTATATAATTGAAACATATATCTAATATATGAGCATCATTCAAGTATTAGCATAATGATTTAATGTTGAAACCTCTACTAGGTGAATGGGAAACAACTCTTAAAAGATAAAAAGATTTTTCACATGGTTATGGTAAATCAAACATCCATCCTTGAAGCTCTGAACTTCTGTTAGAACAAATTATCTGATCCAATTCCAGAAATAAAATCCTTGGCTCCAGAATCTACCCTCTATTATAAATTTTCAATTCATTTTGTTCTTTATTTCTCTAAATATGGATGATCCTCCTAATAACAAGCTCTCTGCTCCACATCAGCCTACTTAGACACTAAAGCCGTAGAGCGTTTTTCTAAGAGCGGATAATGACACAAACGACAAGTTCAGATTGAATTAAGAAAAGAAAACAACAAATGTTTTTTGGGAATGGATCTCAGGAAGAATAAGTCACCCGCTGACTTCTATGGGTCAAGAAGTTGAGTGAAGGTGTACGATGATAATAGAGGAACTTACAGCAGCTCAGAGTAGTCTAGATGACCAAAGGTAAATTTCCTGACAAAAGCAAGGAAACAAACAATAGCCACTTACACACTACTCAGTTCATATAGTGAATGTGATTTATAGAGACACCATCTCTGCAAGATGATGTGTCCAAGCTAGCTGTTTTGGAGGAGAATTCTTCAAAGGAAGGACATTGAACGGAAAAAAAAAAAAAGCCTACTGTGTTGCTTTAACTTGTTTTTGTCCAAAGTAGGGGAAGACAAAAAGGTAAGAACAAGGTTTTGTGTTTTTTGTATCTTCAATGATGAAACTAAATAATTAGAGTTCTATCTACAATGTAACAAGGGGAAAGGATAGAAGTCAAATAGTCTAGAGTGGAACACCACAGAGCAGTCACAGTAGCAATAGCTGGAGGATCAAACACTATCCATCGCATATATATCGCAAAGTATCTAGAATTCTAAATTCATCGAACCCCCTTATTGGGTGTAAGGTGGACCCAAATCATTATGCTCACTAACAGCCACCAAAAATGAGTTATATTGGCAAGCATAAATTGGCACTAGGAATTTGCTTTTGGGTGTAAGGTGGTTCGTCCCACATTTTTAGATTGTTTAATCAGACTGAGTTTGTTAATAGTGCCATGCACTGCTACTCCTTTAAAAATCATAATCATCACTTTATAAATAAAAAGCCTTGGCATCTCTTTTCCTTTCCAAAGTTCCTCACTACATTTCAGGACATAGATCACTCTAAATTAAAATAGCCTACATGCAAAGGACAAAGACAAATATCTGAGGACAGATGCCTCTAAAAAGTAGATAGTAACATCACTAGTGATCTAGCGCTGATCAAGACTATCTTTTTAGGAATATAACTCTACTAGAATGCCACTGAGAAGAGAAAAATTATACAACATTCAATTAGATAAAAAAAAAAGCTACATGGATCTATTTGAACAGTAGCACTAAACAATCATCAGCACTTCAATATAACATTCTGTAAAGCACATAATTCTGCATGAGATGAAGGGCATCAGCAGCAATAGTAAGAACCATGTCTCTAATGAGGGGAAAAGAAAAAAGAATAGAAGGATCATTAAATAACGGGGAAATTAGTCCGGAACAACAAAAACTTGTAGATCATTGAATATGAAAGAATAGTAGAGCACATGGTCATAATAAAAGCCTAGGGAGGTAATGAGAAATCAATTATAGCAAAATATAAACCAAAATATAAAACCATGAGGTGATGCGAAATACCAAGAAGTTGTAATAAAAGCTTAAGTCAGCATAGCAATAACTACAACTTATCAAGGAAAACGAACAGAGCAAAATTACAAGTCAACAAACAAAACCCAAAATCCTGCGTGATATATTAGTAAAGAAGTGAAGCAACACCCGCGAAAAACTTTACAGGTTGTGAATTGGAAAATATGTCGAATTGCAAAGGAAACAAAAGTCAAATCATACAACCAAAGGCTAAATCTTTACCATATGTTCATTAATACTACCTTTGATAAAATGAGCAATTTTATCAAAAGCCAGCAGTGCACCTTTCAATACCATCGGAAAAAAGGATCTTTTCAGACAAACAGGTACACCATACAAAGTTCAATAGAGAAAAAAGCTCTTCCTAGTGCATTTCCATATTCAGTGTATTAAGACAAACTTTTATCTGATTTGATTATTTTAGTTGATCTCTTTCAGAGGAAAGAATCAAAACAGTCGACTAGCATGCGTGGACTTCGATAACTATGAATTGAAGATCAAACCCTAAAAAAACTAATGATGAAAGTACTCCAGATTTTTGACAAAAACTCCAATATGCTTTACCATCACCATTTTACCAACTAACATCTTAAAATTGTCAACACCGACTTGATCTAAGACACATTCTTCATCAAAACATGGTCCTTTTTCCAACACTACCAAACAATGTTGTTTTTTAGTCCTTCCCTTCAGTTCCTTGATTCTAGTCTCTGTCATTATTATTACAAATCTTATATTATTTAAGTAAAATTTACTCTGGATTAAGCATTACTTTCCAGTTGCCTAACATTTTACACTTAACGTCACATGATTCTTCATTAGGTAATATAATTCTCCTTTCACTTTCAATGAGTACATCAATTTAAATAGTAGGCGAATGTACTCTGCCACTTGGCCAACCTATATTCCAGTGCATATATGTTGAGTTATTTCTGCATCTTTGTCAATAATTCTGCCAAGTATCTAATTAATTGTTTCGAGGGTATTTCTCGACTCCCAAATAACATACTTTATTTATTCAAATTCGTTTGCATCTAGCACGTCTTCCAGTTAAATCTTCTTTGGATACAGCATCAAAGTTGAAAATATGAATAAGACAAGATGACTAATGCCAATGATAAGAAACAGTGGTTTCTCTTTATAAAAGAAAAAAGGATAGTGATGTCTCTTATCAAATATAAAGGAAAGAACAAAAGAACAGTTCAATAAATTGGATGACGACTTCACCACAATAGTTTATTGACCTATTCTTCATTGTCAGACTCATATTTTAAGTCAATAACCAACACATCATCATCCCCACAACTACAACCTACCCATTAGTATCAAACAGCCACAATATCCAACAAAATGGAACTTACAGTTACATAAATAGAACTAATACCTACCCAATACCTAATTCATCACTAATTATCCATTATCAAATATCACTTACTTGAGGACCAATCAAAGAGTCCAAGAAATGCAAGATCATACATAGCCATATACCAGTATAACCAACTGAGATCTCCAAAAATTACTAAAACAAACAACTCTACCAATAATAACAAGAATGCAATCAACTTCCAGAACAAATGCAATCTTCGAACTCACAGAAAGTGGAGTCAAACAAAGACACATTTTCTGTCTGGAAAACCAAATGGGTATCTCTAAAAGTTAAAGAAAAACAATAATTTCACCAAGAAAGAGAGCAATCAACTTCAAACACAGACTAAACATTGCGAAAACTAACTTCATACATCAGTAAACCAAAAGGGTGTCATTAAAAATTGAAGAAAACAATAATTTAATCAAAAACCGAGAGCAATCAACTTCAAAAAAAAAACACTGCGAAAACTCACTTCGTACATCAGGAGACCAAATGGGTATCACTTAAAATTGAAGAAAACAATAATTTTATCAAGAAAGCGAGAGCAATCAACTTCAAAAAAGCGAAAACTCACTTCATACATCAAGGAACCAAATGGGTATCACTAAAAATTGAAGAAAACAATAATTTCATCAAGAAAGCGAGAGCATCAACTTCAAAAAACACTGCGAAACTCACTTCATACATCAGAAAACCAAATGGGTATCACTAAGAATTGAAGAAAACAATAAATTTCATCACGAAAACAAGCAATCAACTTCAAACACAAAGGAAACACGAAAGAAACCAAATGGGTATCAATAAAAATTGGTGAAACAAATTACCATCTCCTTTGGTACGTGAGGATCCAACGCAACCCATTGTAACAGAGTCGCACGAAAATTGAGTATTGAAGAACACCAGTTGCCGATCTCGGGAATCAATTTCCCAGTCAATTATTGACAACTGAACAAAATGTCGATGGAGAGCGTTTAATATGCAAAAAGGGAAAATTTAGTGCTTCTTTAGAGGGAGTATTATTGCGTGCTCACAACTCTCCCAATGACAGCTATATATATATACTACTAGTTTCTTTTCTACCGATTTTGGGTGAAATTAGAAACTTCCTTTTTCTAGTTCTACAGAGAAGAAGAAGAAGAAACCAAAAGCAAGTCCACCGTCATTCAATTATTTATTTTTAATATTTTATTTAATTAAATCACATTAAAAATAATTATTATTTACAAAATTGAATTTATACAAACTAAATGTAATTTCATCAACAATTCAAATTACAACAATCTCATATAAAGTGAAATTTTTTTATAAATACGATTGTATTTAAAATATTCAAACCACTTCTATAGTTTAACAATGTTAGTCACAATCAAGATCTATAAATGTGTTTAATATTGTTTTTGGATTGGAAAAAAAAATAGTCTATAAAGATTTTTTTTGTGTCTGTGAATAGAAAAGCTAAAAATAACGAGAATAAATTTATTCGAATTGACTTAAAAGAACTAATTTTTAGCAGTATGAAATAATAATGAAATGATTTTTATAGCTATTAGTAAAAAATAGACTTGAAATTATTTTTTTACAGTGCAAAATAATTGTAAGTATCTTTTATTTATGAATTTATGACTAAGGCATTTGATTACGTAAAAATCAATGCAGTGATATTAAAATAAGACAAATATCATGTGTATGGGTGGGAACTTTCACCTTTTTGGAGGCTTTGTTACATTTGTATTGTATTGTATTTTATTGGTGATTTAAATATAATCCCTAGTTTAATTGATATTAAAATTAGGAAACTTTCACATATAGCTACTTAAAAATAATTGATTATTTTTTATAAATATAGTTTGATAATTATAATTTTTAGCTACTTGTTATAAGGATGAGAGAGGCGAGCGAGACTGGGAGAGAGGGGGAAAAGAGTGGGAGAAAGGTAAATTGTATATGTATATTGGTTAGATAAATGTATGTTACATATGTAATTGTATAAATGGCAAGAGAGATCAGGAGAGGGAGTATAGAGGTGAGCGAGATCGAGAGAGGGAGGAGAGAGGCGAGTGAGAGAGGGCAGAGAGTGAGAGAGAGGTGAGCGAGATCGAGAGAGGCGAGCGAGAGAGGGCAGAGAGTGGGAGAGAGGTGAATTATATATGTATATAGGCTTAAAAAATTCTATATTATACATATTTATTTGTATATCTTGGTGAATTATACAAATACAAACATGACTAATTATACAAACTCAAAGTCAGCTCACGTAATTAATGTAATTATAGCAAACTATAGCTATGATAAGTAATTAAATAGTATAAGTTTACTTATCCGCGTAACTTTTCCATTAAAATTTTATTGTCTCATATTGTTTAACTTCATTATTAAATAATAATGAAAAAATTCATACTATATAACAATTGATTTGGTGTGATTGTATAGTTATTTGAATATTTTTTTCACATTAAAATAATATAATATATTTCAACAATACATTATAAACAATACATAAAAGTCATCCAAACAATAGTTATTCTTATCTTAACAATAGTTTATTTTTTTAATAGCTTAATTCATAAATAAACATGTTTTTTTTTTCACTTCAGCAATAATATATATATTGACTTTGAATGTGTATATAAAACACTACTTATAGAGCATCACATAAAATACTTTAACTACAATTCGACAACAAATCAATAACTTAAATTTCAATTGAGACATTTCGCAGTTAATGACAAAACGAGCACAAGCTCGACGAAATGCCATATCAAAGCAAGAAAATCTAAAACCTTCGTCAAGTTTTTAACGAGAGGTGGACATTTGATTTTTCGATTTAATTTTATCAACCTTCCAAAAGTCTATGTGGCATTTTGGATCGTCCAGATCAGAGTTGTCCAACCCTAATCGAAACTGAAATTGTTTTTTTTATTTGAAAATTTTCTTACTTTGTTTGTAATTTCCCCAACCCGAATGTGTACTTGCAGTGCCTCCAGTTGCAGCTAACCGCAAAATCCATCGTCTCTTCTTTCAAAGTGGTGCTTCTCTTTCTCTTCTCTACTTTTTTTTTTTCTTCAAAGCTCAAAGAAATTTGATTTACATTCAAAATGCTGGCTTCTAAAGGAACAACTTTCTCAGATTGTAGAGTGATGAGGAGTTTATTCTCTCCCTGCAAAGTATGTAATATAACACTCTTACATGTTTAGAATTCTTTATAAACTCTCTTCATTTCCTTGTTTGGACTCGAAAATGTTGTTGTGTGAGAAGGTATCATTTTCCTACATATTAAGCCGTTAGAATGCAGCGAACCCATGTAATTTGCCGTTTTTGCTTAAACCTTTATATGTGGTTCTGGTTCTGGGGCATTTTTTAGAATTAATGAAAAGGTTACAAGGTGTTTGACACACTAGTGCCAGAGTATCTTGTGGAAAAAAATGATTGGTCCCTAAATCAGATTCAGGGAAATAAATAATCCAAGGGTGAAATAATTCTGCATTTTATCCCGGGACCTTATATCTCACACCAAACGACTCCGAAATGTGCTACATAAGCTAATCAATACCTTTCATTTTCTGGTCCAGAGTAGTGCATAAGAAGTTTATGAACTGATCAGCTCTATAAAGGAATCAATAATACCTTTGATTTTCTGGCTATTCTAAATTTGACTTGAAATACCACACCTCTTTAATCATATCATATTATTTTGGTTATCCAGATTTCACATATACCAGTTGTTAGCTTTGGACACAAAAGATCGTTAAAAATCTACAGTGCGAAAATGGAGCTCTCAATCACACAACCTGATGATTGGCATCTTCATCTCCGTGATGGTGATGTTCTTAAGGCAGTTGTCTCTCACAGGTTTCTAGTTTTAAATACTTAAGTTGATATTGATTCAGTTTATACTTTATATTCCACTTTGTTAAATTCGGTTTCTTTATCTTGATTTTGACTTGTTCATTTTTGCATTATTTGATAAAGTGCACATCACTTCGGGAGGGCAATAGTCATGCCAAATTTGAAGCCTCCTATCACTACCACTGCTGCTGCTGTAGCATACCGCGAGGCGATATTGAAATCTTTACCTGCTAATAGTGATTTCAACCCTCTTATGACACTTTATTTGACAGATACAACCAGTCCTATGGAAATCAAACTAGCAAGTAAGTCCAATATACTTTTGATGCATTAAAAATATATTAGATGTTATTCTTCTATATTATGACTGCTTTAATGGTGCGTGTATGATATTCTTCTATCAGAGAGCATGCATGTATATCTCAGGAAACAAAAATAAATTTCAGTGAATGATAATGGTTGTATTTAAGCATCAATAATATCATGACAGAAAAGGCACCAGTAGATAGCCAATTTGTTAAACTTTGAAGTAGAGTTGAACTTTTAGAGACATTGTAATTCTTTGTTAAATCTCAATTTCCAATTTGTTCTCAAGACATTAAAACTGAAGGCTAGATTGTTGCTATGCCCAACCTTTTTTTTGGTCCTTTTATTATGTCTACTTTCGTGTAATATCATAATCCTTGAAATTTGAAGCCAGTATTACGAGCTTCTTGTCTTTTATAAAGTCAGGGTCTACTCTCCTGTGAGGAAATTTAAACATGTCAAAATTTGTAGCATTTAAGTTGAACTGATTATGTATTGTCATCTGGGTGCAGTTTTCTCCAATGTGAATGGCTCATGTTCCTATTTTTCTTACCATGAAAGCATTTAAGAATCATCCTTTTTTCCTTTTTCTTTTGTTGTTTATCTATTTTTGTCCACTATTTCTGATAAAATGAGACTAATAACACAGGAGAGAGCCAGGTCGTATTTGGGGTGAAGTTGTACCCTGCTGGTGCCACGACAAATTCTCAAGATGGAGTGACTGATCTTTTTGGGAAGTGTTTACCAGTTCTACAAGAAATGGTTGAGCATAATATGCCTTTGCTGGTAATTTTGATNTTTGGGAAGTGTTTACCAGTTCTACAAGAAATGGTTGAGCATAATATGCCTTTGCTGGTAATTTGATGCTAAACTTGGTGCTAAGCTTTCTTCCTGTTCCACTAGAACATTGCATAATGTGCATGCTAACCTTACCACCAAAAAATTGCTTTTTATCACTGTAGAAAGATGCAGATTCAAAGTTGTACCTTGTATCTGTTGAAGCTATACATGATTAATGTTATTTCTTGCCTATGCTATAGCTTTTCTAGTTTCAGTTTATCTTGGATTGCTATAAAATAGATTCAGCGTTTAACTGTAATGACTCAACTTTAATCTTGTTTTTTCTTCCCCCAAATGTTCTGTCAAAGCTTGTGATTTTTGTCACTTTCCTTGAAAAATTTCATTTTATAGGATTTTTATGTATTACATTTGACTGCAGGTTCATGGAGAGGTTACTAATCCTGAGGTTGACATGTTTGATAGAGAAAAGGTATTCATTGAAACGGTTCTAAGACCTTTGGTGCAGAAATTTCCACGATTGAAGGTCGTGATGGAGCATGTCACCACCATGGATGCTGTTAAGTTTGTTGAATCTTGCAGTGAAGGTAATCTTTTCAACTTTATCCACCTTTTGAAGTAAAGTCTTCTTGTCAGATGAAAGAACTTCATTGACCTGCCTTTTTCAAATGCTAATTTAACCTTTCTGTCATTCTTTAAAGGATTTGTTGCAGCGACTGTCACCCCACAACATCTTGTTTTAAACAGGAATTCTCTCTTCCAAGGGGGCTTACAACCGCATAATTACTGCCTTCCAGTCCTCAAAAGGGAGATCCACAGTAATTTTCTTTATCCTTTCATATTGATGCTCCAATTCTCTTCTATCGCTTGGTGTTTGTCTATCGGTTGCAAGAACAATAATGAAGTAACATTACTTTTAATTTTGAAAAACCGACTAGGATTCTTTGGTTAACTACCTGTAGTGACTACATGGGCATGTAGACCTTGTTTGGTTCAACAAAGGGGACAAGAACTTCATTTTTTCTCATGCGTAATGTATTTACCATTAACCTCCACTTGTTTGGTTCAACTCAACTAAAGTGGAAGAGGTTTATTTCCTTATTTCCAATTTTAGATGGTTTTGAAAAGTTGAGGAATTGCATACTTACACTTGCATTTCAACAAACAAGGTTAATTATATTCCTTCCAGTGTGATAGGTAACTTGAGCAAATTAAGTGTACACTGCTAGCATTGTATGCTTCTACTTCATACATGAACCTGAATTGAATTTCAGTATCCTAATCAACATAAGCTGGACAATATACTAACTCTATCAACAAAAGGAAAACATATCGAGTTCAAGGCCAGATGCTTAGTTCTACTTTTTTGTTGGGAAGTTTATTTTTGTCCATTCTTGGAGCTGACTCTTCCTACTTTTGTAATTATGCATCTGCTGGATGCTTTGTTTATCAATACACCATTTATTTCATCAAAAATAAAATAAAATATCAAGTTGAAGCAACAAGCTTCACATTCTAGTATGCAGGGTTCCAATGGGTTTGTTGATGTTACAGTTCTTACCTTCTCCAGCAAGCCTTTTATTGCACTCTCCAACTCTAATTTCTCCTCAGTAGTAATCTTACCGTAGCATTTTCCAAGATTGATGTCATCCCCTTCAGCTTCTGCTTAATTAGTTGTACCTGTGACTTCCCCTTACCTGCTTTCAGCAAGGAGAGTGGAGTGACAGAGTTGAAGGGATAAGAGCTTAAAGTTAAATTTACAGCACCAAAAGGACTTTGATGTACTGATTCTCTGAAGGCATCTTCAGCATCTGAACAGTGCTTGAATCAGATTACACTTAAATGTGGCCATCCTCTGGGATTATGATGGCAGACTTTTTGTCACCCAGCCAGTCCTCACATAACGACTTTAACATTGAAATTTTGCAACTCTTTAAGTATACACTTGAATCTTCCTACCCCATCTTCTACACAAATTACCTACCTCGTGTGAAGCTTGTTGAAGAATTTCGCATGCCTTTCGCAGATTCTCCTCATCAATATTGAGTCTGCTAGTGAATTGACTGCTTTACTCTACTATCGTGAACCATCTATCTTCATTGTTGCTAATATCATATAACTCGAATGACTCATCTCCTGAAACAAAGAAAGTTCTCTTCTTCATAAGGAGTGAAAGAAACAAAAGAGAAATTGCACATTTTCCAAGAGAGAGCATTGTTTTAATATAAGTTCTTAATCAAACTTTTCAGCAGAATGGTGTTGCATGATTTAACTGTAAATAGACATCTTTTTTGCTCCTCCAATAAATGTTATCCTTCTTGTCTGTGCGTAAGGAGTAAGTCCCAAGATAAAGAGAACTGCAGTTTCTATTAACTACCCAACCATTGCAATGCCTTCTTAAGATGATGTTCAAGCCATTTTTGAGTAATAATCTGTTACGCATTCTGATTGGCTGCCAGAGTGGATACACACTTGAGAGGGGTACGGCCATTCCAAAAAGCTGATTTTCTTCCATTTCCCAACTTGAAAGATGTTGTTTCCTTGGAATTCATCAAAAGAAAGTCCAGATGCTTTTCCCGACAGAGAAACCATAACAAGAGCTAGTAAGCTTTGTTATCCACAGGTGTTGCATACCATATTTGGTCTTGATGACTTATTCCATTTTGCATTCTCACCTTTTGTGAATCTCCATGACCATTTGTTTGAGGCTATCATTGTGTGCTTTCAGATTCCGTACTCCCAGGCCTCCCGATTTTTATCTTTCTGGACAGCTTCCCACTTAGCATGATTAAAAGCTTTCTTGTCCCTGTTTTCATTTCAGATTCGATGAATCTTATCAATTTCTTGGCCAGAGATGTAGGAATAAGGAATAAAATGATCGTGTAAGTGGGAAGTGAGTCCAAAACACTATTTGTGAAAACTAATCTGCCTTTGCTTATATTTCGTTAAATCAAATCTAAAAGCCTATAATCTTTTCGGAAGATGGCATTTTGATTTTGTTTTATGGATTACTGTCACCATAACAAAGAAGAAATGAATTAAACAGCTATTGAGCCATCTACCCTGAATTTCGAAAGTTGGGTAGAAGCTATATTTGCCTGTAATTGGCCCTCTTTTTGTGTGGAATAATTTGTTGAAAGTTTGTTCTTCTACCTGATATTTTCTTACCTCTTCTTTACCTGATTTCTTTTACCTCTTTGTAAGAGATGAAAGTTTTAGTCTTACTGATGGTAATGTGTCACGAATCACTACTTGATTAGGCTCTCTTTGATTTGCTAGTTCTATCCATTGTCTTTTATTTTCCTAGACATGTGAACGTGTTGAAAATTTGATGCAAACGCTGCTGTGAATGTGCTAAAAAAAGGAAACGAATGTATGGCATGATTGCCCTTGTTGAAACAAGGTGCTTCCATATCTATTTAAGAATTTGCCATTTTGGGGAGCATGTTTAATGAGACTCGGAAAAGTACTAAGTGCTTGAGAAAAAACTCATCTTTATTAATAGATTCATTATTCGCATAATTACAAGATCTATTGCACTAATCTTGTCCCCTTTCCCCTTTCTCCTACTACTTTTCTCTTTTCTCTTGTTCACTTGGTATAAATTTTAATCTAAGCAAGATTGCTTTGAATAACTCAGGGGAGGCACTTGTGTCAGCTGTAACAAGTGGAAGTAAAAGATTTTTTCTTGGGACTGATAGTGCTCCTCATGATAGACGAAGAAAAGAATGTTCTTGTGGATGTGCTGGTATTTACAATGCTCCTGTAGCCTTGTCAGTATATGCAAAGGTGTTTGAAAAGGTAATTGCAATAGATATCTACAGTGCTTCTCATGTTGAACTCATCCATGTTATAATGTTTCTAATTACTTCGGAAAGGTTCATTAGTTTAGCAGCTATCGCTATAAGTCAATGACTTAGATTTGGTTGTTTGCATTTTAGGAAAATGCACTTGACAAGCTGGAAGCATTTACCAGCTTCAATGGACCAGACTTTTATGGGCTTCCGAGGAACAACTCAAAGATTAAGTTGAGTAAGACACCATGGAAGGTACCCGAGTCCTTTTCATATGCATCAGGAGATATAATTCCTATGTTTGCTGGTGAAATGCTCGACTGGTTGCCGGCTCCTCTCTGAGAAAGGAAAAAAAGAGATTCCCATTCTCATTTGTTATTCTTGTACTGTAATATTGTGATTCAACTAAAGATATAGAGTGTAGGCCTTTCATGTTTTAGATATTATCGCGATGATAATATCCTTTCAGCTAATAATTATGGAAAGAGTAAGTTTTCTATATGTGACTGAACTAAAGCTTTAGTTCGACCCATTGTGATTGATTTTAAATTAAGATGAGGTTTAGTACAGCAGGGTCACCAAAGAGCTCCTGTATTCTGAGTTCTTAAATTGTTCGTTTGATTTTTGAAGATTTACTGATTATGCGTTCCTTATCCTTCGTTGCTTATTATGACGAGTTAATACCTCAGATGGTCACTCAACTATGCACTCTTCTCTCAGAAAGTCACTCAACTTTCATTTTTCACTCAAAAGTCACTCAACTATGCACTTCTTTCTCAGAAAGTCACTCAACTTTGAATTTTAACTCAAAAGTCACTCAACTATTCACTCTATCCTCAAAAAGTCACTCAATCTATTAAATTATTTTTTAATTAAAATTTATTGATATTAATTTATTTATATAACAAACCAAAATTTAAAAAAAAATAAAAATACCATTTAAACCATTTAGTGATCCACCCACCTAACCCGATCCATTAAAAAATATGATATGACCCTTTTTATTTTGTCTTTAATCCTAATTCAAGGTTTAAAGAGAGGGATTAATTTAGAATTAAAGACAAAATAAAATGGGTCATTATATTTTTAATGGGTCGGATTAGTTGGGTGGATCACTAAATGGTTTAATTTATTTTTTAAAATTTTTGGTTTGTTATATAAATAATTAATATCAATAATTTTTAATTAAAAAATAATTTAATAGATTGAGTGACTTTTTGAGGATAGAGTGGATAGTTGAGTGACTTTTTGAGGATAGAGTGGATAGTTGAGTGACTTTTGAGTTAAAATTCAAAGTTGAGTGACTTTCTGAGAAAGAAGTGTATAGTTGAGTGACTTTTGAGTGAAAAATGAAAGTTGAGTAACTTTCTGAGAGAAAAGTACATAGTTGAGTGACCATCTGAGGTATTAACTCTTATTATGACTTGTACAATTTTCAGAACAAATTACGTAAGAAAAGAGCGTTGTTCTCCTTTAAATAAAAACAGCATAAGTTCTCATTTTGAGTGATGCATTAATGTCATCGACACTAGCAACAATGTACCAGAACCAGAACGCGCAATTGGATATTAAAATTAATCAACATTTGTTAAGAACGAAAGACAGAGACGCCTCGAAAAGGAAGAAGATATGCAGACATCTGAGAACACCATTATATGAACGTAGCAAAATAATTGATTAGTCATACTGGTATATCTTTGAAAGTTCGAATCACATTTGACAGGAATGCAGACAATATTTTCAAATTAACATATTTCTGACATATATACAAGGGTACTTTATCTGAATCTAACAATGTAAGAGGAGCTCATTGAAATACTTGACCCTCGGCCAAACTCCACGTATGATCTCACATCCCAAAAAAAGTAGTATCCCAAAATCATGTCACAAGCCACGGCATGAAACCAGATTACGGTTAGGTGTTAAAACTGTTCATCATATATCTTCATCGCCTCATGCTGGCAGTTGAAGCTTCGCATTATTTTTCCAGCTGCAAAACAAATTTGTTAGTAGTGTTTGTTTACGTCATCCAGAGAGGAGCCACTTCAGGAAGTTTTAACAAATTGTTACCTGATGAAGTAATAATAAAAGAAATCTGCATAAAGGGCTGTCTGGACAAGACCAGAGACGCAAGCTACAATAAGAAAAGAAAAGAAAAGAGAAATTCAACTTTAAAGAACCATTGCAAGTAATTGCAAACAAACAGTACTGGTTGTACTTCCAAAAACTTACAAATCCATCTAGTGAAACGCTGCTCTGTCAGATAGCGGTAAATCCAGTTTAAGATGTAAAATGCACGGTAGGCCCTGGAATCGCATAGAACCAGCATCTCAGTAACAATACCCAATCAATCATAACTAATTGAAATCAAATTGTAAATATCATCACGCGACATTATTCAACTAGATAGGAACACATGCCGCATATACATAATTTAAGAATTAATTGTTAGATCTCTTTTAGCTCAAAGCATTATAATATGAAATGCCAGAGAAACGAAACTAGAGATGATAAACGTGAGTAGACAGTGAGAGCGGTACAAGAAAGGGAACCATTTTCCCTTGTCTTGCAGTGACATATTAAATTGCTATCACAAAAAAATGTTCCATCGCTCAAGAAAACATTTAAATGGAAGACCCCATCATTTCTGTAGCTTTATGCTGTAGTTCCATTCTGAGATAGTGGCATTCTATTTTGCAAGTGTAACTACTACACAGACATAAATAGCATGATTTAATGGATCTGAATATCTCTTCACTGCAATCAAGCTATAGACAAGATTTTGTTTAAAGTGACACACGGGCACTCAACTCAGAAAAGGAACCATTCATTGAGTTTCCCTTATTATGGAGATGCTCATGGCAAGCAATCACAAGAGAGGGAGTGTTAGCTCAAAGCAAACATATAAAGCTTAGACCAAATTGTAAACCCAACAAAATGTCAATGCTTGATCAGATCCATTTCATCGGGAGAGCACGACAATTATGGCATCAAAGTTATACATGCTGCCCCAAAAAAATAAAGACATGTCCTCTAGCAGCAATAACACTTGTGTTCGTTCTCTAGAAACGTCCTCAAATGACAGTGTTTTGACTGCCAAAGGAGGCTCACGATTTTAAGTGCCAACAAGTTAAGTACATTTAGAGTACCTCAATCTAATGCCTAATAATAATTGGAAATTCCACAATCTTTGTAAGGAATCAAATTATGACTACCCAAGATCCTTGAAAACTGAAGAATGTCATTAAAACTCAATACATAATGCAGATTTGTCCGGCAGCAATCATTCTGAAAATTATCCACAATAATGGAAGGCTGATGTAGATAAGAAGCTAATAAAATTCACCAAATAAACCGGCCAACCGAGTTAGCAACGCAGCCTATGAAAAAAGCTATTCATAGGTAAAGCCTTGAAAAATTGTACAGTATGTTGACACCAAAGTCACAAGCAAAACTGACTCTAATAGCAGTTGAATTGTTGTGGAAGAAGGATCATTGAAGTGAAGGGTGAATTTTGTATACAGATGTTTGGTGGGCGTGTATTGGGGATGTCATGAAAAAGTTATGCGGTGGCACAGAAACTAAAAGGTTGGAAATTACACATTGAACAGTACAGATAAATGTCAGAGAGGAACCACATTCCCTTTCTGTTCTGAGTTCCCCACAAAAACCAAAGCACAAAGAATCAAAGCTTGAGTATGGTACTAAAGTTTAGGAATTCTTGGTGGACTTGTGATAATATTAATGTAATACTGTGGCTTTTGATCAGTGAAGACAAATGGGTCTACAGGAAGAGATTTTTCAGAGGAGCTGTGACAGGCACACCCTCTACGACCCTTTCTCTTCAGATTGTTCAACTGAAAGGAATGTTGTATAGAGCTATGTACAAATGTTGGATAACAGGTACAAAGAGGGCACAAAAAGGAATAATACAGTCACTATCTCGGAGTTCCTCCATGCTGACTCAATTTTTTGTTGGAACGAAGGATAGAAGACTAAGATATCTGTGAGTTGCGAGGTATACTTTTGGTTTTGTGGCAGTTTCTGGGCTTCATAAATCTGGCAAAGCATATCTATTCCTCATTTTTGGAAATATGTTAGGACAGAGAGGAGTTTTTCCAGCAGCATGCATGAGACTTCCCTTTTAGGGGCAAGCTACAAAAATGCCTAAAAGTGGCAGGAGGTTATTGCTTCTTTAAGCTCCTCCCAACCTCTACAAGTCGGAAGCTCGGAAACAATTAGCCACTTCAAAGAAACATTACCAATCCATAAGTTGTAGGTTGACCCTCATAAACCCTCATACTTGAGAGTATCCTAGTCAATGCAATGTCCCAAATACCTCATAGCCCATTCCATCAAGAATGGAGAGGCAGTTGGACAGAATTAGGAGAGACTTCCGAGGTAACTCAGGAAAGAAAAAGTTCAATTGTGAAATAGACAGCAGTGACTATTGTAATTGGTAAGAAGGAAAGTGGTTTAGCTGAAAAAACCTAAGGCTGGATAATACAAGTCCCTATAATTAACGTTGTGCAGTTAGTAATGAACAAGCAAGTGTTGAAGAATGCCATCAAAGGCGAAGTATGTGTGAATGGCTCTTGGTGCACAAATCCAATATCTCAGCTCATCGTTATGTAGTGGAAACTTATATGTATCTTGTGGCAGCAAATCAATGTCAGAGAGAATGTTAAGGTAGATGAGATGGTAAAAGAAATACAAGATGGTAGCAAGATGCTTGGAGGTGTGGGTATTGGTGAACTGATCCAATATCAACTCATGGATTTGCAACATGAATACATATAAGAAATTTATGGGATGATTTTCTTCCAGGGTGAATCTTAAGGTAGGTGATGGAAAAAAGATAAGAAGGCAGCAAAGATACTACGTTTGGATTCCCAAAAGGAGGTAATCCCATATTGGTAGACCTTTGCCACATTTTGTTGAAGCCACGAAAACTTGATACAAAAATGCACACAAAAGCTTAGATTCAAGAAGAATTGCCAGCACAATAGGTTCTGGAAGAATGGCCATGGACTACGAGATCCGCAGATGAGCTTGGCTCTTTTGAGGTTAGAGAAGGACGGGCTAACTTCTGGATCTAATTCACTGTTTTGAAGCACAGAAGACTTTTCAGTCAAGTAAATTGACAAAGCCAAGCAATAATCACTCACTGGGGCGAGAAAATGCTTAAGAAAAGAAAAAGGCCCTTCAAGAACGGCATGTTTTGTCTTATAGATATGAAAAAAGTCAACCTAACTAGGATAACCTGCAGAATAAGAAATTCATTACTTGCAATAATGTTACACGTGAAAAGGATTCTCAGGACCAAGACATCATCTTTTGCATTTTACTGTAACATGGAATATCTAGTGTATGTTTCTAAATCTATTTCAAGTTCAATGCTTAAAGGACAGTAACTTGTCGTGGCAGGTTTCTGTTTTTGTGGAAATAGAATACAAGTCATTACCTTCACCAAAAAAAAAAAAGAAGAGGAAGACAGAAACTAGAAAGATAGTTAAGATGGAATACAGTTCCACCACACATCGTCTGGTTTATGGAAAGAGAGAACCGATGCTTCGGAGGAAGAGTAAATGTACCACATAGTTTCAAGTTTAAATGTTTACAATAATTTGTAAATGATACAGATTTGTGAACGAACTCCATTAACTCCTTCACAGTTAAAACTGAGACAAGCCTTTTCTAGTGTTACGTAAAATACCAGCACTCCATTGGCTCTAATTGGAAAGCAAATTTGCAATATTTATGAAAAAAATCAATGATGAATTTTCAAATTTCAGCTCTGAGTTATATATAGAACTCAGATTTTTTTAAAAAAATAGATATGGCCAAATCAATACAAATTTTCTAGAATTTTCAACATATGATGCAAAACAATGTTCTTTCAGGAAGTCGCCAGATTTACAGGAGATGAAGCATACCCAAGAAAGAACACATATTGTCCAGTCAGGTTATCAACATTTCCACTTCTTTGCAAGAGCACCAACTGGGGAAGAATGGCAACTGCCTCTAGGTATATTGAGAAAGCCCAGAACACCTGGAACAACATCACATGTAGCATCAACAGTATAAACAGGGAGTGAGCAAATATGAATTCGAGAATCAAGACTATCCCACAAAAGGAGAAGGAAACAAGTAACACAATCTCTGCCACAGGGTCTCTGCAGAAATTCTAATCAGTCATTCAGAAAATTGAATGGCAGCTTATTAGTAGAGCACCTCGCAACCAAGTGTAAGGTTCAATCCTTACGACTTACAATTGCTCTCCCCATGCCCCAAAATCTGATCTCCGCTTCCCTAACCCCTCCCCCCCCCCCCCCAAAAAAAAAAAAACTTGATCATTAACGATATAAGTTGATGGGTCTGACTGTAAGGATACCATGGAAACAGAAAAATCTCAGTTATCTTTTGTCTATTAATGTACTGGGGAAATGGATGAAGCTCATATTTTAACAGTGAAGACGGACAAACAATATCTGGAGATGACCAAAAGGGTAGGGGAACCAAGAATGAATAAATAAGATGATTGCAAATGATACAGACAAGAAGATGTCTTTACTCATGCAAATTGCAATGTAGCATAAATTGCAATGTAGCATAATAGGAACAACACCAAGTAGTAAAAAACCTGCAGAAGAAACCAAGCCCATACATTTGGAGAGTTGCAATGACCACAGTAAGGTTACAGAGGATAAGAATAGCGCAGTGGGAAAAAAAAGTTCTAGGGGGTTCAGCTGACTTTAATAGGGGAAAGCAGCCCGAGTCAAATATAAAATAGACAAGATCAAACTTCAGTCACAACTTTGTCGGCCCTCGATCTGGATAAATCAATATAACAACATTTCAATAGAAAAGGCACTTAAGAAACAACTAATATAAACGGTTATGACAGAAATTATTCTTGAAGGGGGTAGACTGATGTTAACGGGCTGATCAGTTAACAAGGTCTATCAATTCACATGACTGGAAGCATATCATCTTAACATATTACGAGCTGCTGATTGTATATTGTCAATGTTAAGGGTTTATATCTTATCATGGGAACACCTCGGCCAGTGTAAAATCTTTCAAAGCTTGTCATGAACAGAGGCCACCAAAAAAGGGATCACCTTAAGAAGGTCTGTACAAGCACTACCTCAAGGGTTGCTATAACCATGTACATCCAGAAGAGCGTGTGAATAATAAGCAAACAAACATTTTACAGTGTTTGATGAGCTGATTTTGCGAGAATGTTCATGCTGTTGGTTCCACATCCGAATAAAATAGGAGAGTTGCGTAGGCAGTCAGCCAGCATAAAACTAGTCAATTTGCAATTGATTTCATAACGGAGAATATATTGTTGAAATATATCCACCTAGCATGCATTACATCAGCATACGGGTGTTTGAGATGAGATTAAATGGAGCGACATGGCGAATGATGATTCATATGGCCAACCAAAACAACCTTAGGATAAGACATGATTGTTGTATTCAAGTTCACTATTCATGGAATCAAAGCTACACAACATTTCTAGAAATGAAATTCACTATTTCACAGTTGAAATTCTGAAAATATGGTTGTTGCAAGCACAAACAGGATGTTGTGCTTGCCAAGATCAACTTCACACAAGTCACCACCAACATTACAAAATTAAGTGACAAAAAACATGATTATCAATGCTAGGACAATCCACATGAAATATTTAGAACACTTAGAAATCACTAACCTCTTGAAGGGTAAACTTCTCATGAAGAACAAGTGCCAAAACGAAACACGCCCCCAGAAGAATCCAATAGCGGAAAGTGTCTAGCTCACGGTCATATGAGCGCCTAACAACACGATGGTACCTCATACACCAGACAATGGCCAAGGAACTCCCAATAAAAACCAGTTTCATCACAGTGTTGTAAAGAGAGATGAAGTCCGTGAACAAATCCAGATACCGAGCCACAAACACAATAGCATATAACTCTTGCGTCTTCAATGATATTCCTGAATACAGCAAAGACTCTCAATGCCAACAATTTTCCAGCTACATGTCAGCCAGATTTCACCATAAGTATACTTCAAGCTACCGGAAAATGCAACAAGTCCATATGTTTATTTTTATGTTACAAAAAAAGGTCATCTTCCATTCTTTTCCGGTTCTTTTCATATTTTTTTGGGGGGAGGATGGGGCAATAATAGACAATGATATTTTGTACCATCTAGTGATCTGTTAAATTACCTGTCACATCAATACTAATACCAATGTGCCATGACTATCCTCATCTGTAGTAGGTCCTAACATACCATACTTCATCTGGTTTGTTGATTTACTTTTATTGACAACATCCCATACAATCGAACATGTTAACACTGTCTTCTCATATTATCAAATTACTCACAGTGCCACTGATTTCACTATATGTCCTACATGAATCCAAATATCTACTTGCGTAGCAAGAAGATAACCTAGTAAAAGCTCCAAGGCTCAAAGAAGTTTCAAAACACTATATTCACAGGTTTCCTCAGTAAAATCAAAAAGAATGCTCACTCATTACAATCTCTCAGCAGGTCTAACATCGTCCAAGTCCTATTAGTTTCAGGAGTTGTAATGTAACTACTTCCCTATAAATAATGTATCATGTCCATTGCACGAATCACTAACTAGCACATAAATGGACTAACACTCACTCTTAATTCATCAAATGAGCATTAATTTTTTCACTCAATGAACTGCTTAATGGAAACCTATTCAAACACATCATTGCATAATTCAATTCCAATGCATACAAAATCAAAAACATAACTCGCAATTTTAAGAGCCAATCAGATACGGTCATTCATGTATGAAGCAAAACTACTCATTCAGGTTTCAACACCAATAAGGTCGACGAAGTTAATATAAAACAGTACCGTAAGGTTTCGCTGTTTCACCTTCTGATGCAAAACTATTTACATGATACAAAATATATATAATGATCAAGGAACTGAATGAAAATGCAAGTTGGAATAAGAACCTGAGCATGATTTGGTAGCATAGATTTTCAGGAGGAGAACTAAGACACTAATCAAATGTGTCATGTCTCCGGCCAGTCTGAAGATATTCATGATTACTACTGCTAAAACCGCTCTATTCCAGCCCTAGATTGTTCACGATTAGAGTCAAATCCTGAAGAAAATGATGAAGATTAGGGGTTTGCCGGGTTGGGGGATTGCGGGTAGGAACGAAATGGAACTGTATTTTTGGAATTTGTTTTGGGATTAAAATTCAGAAACTTGACACTGCAAATAATTTTTGTATTTGTAATGTAAAAATTGCAAGCAGCCCGAGATACACGTGTCGGTTCCAAACGTCCACGAGGCATCTATGTGTCGAAAACGACACTATTTAGTCTAGAACTTTTATTTGTTTTAATTAACTTTTGAAAATAAAAAACTTTCTTTTTACATAGAGCGTGGCGGAATGGTTTGGGGACCCTTGTACTTGTATTCGTTTGTATTTTGCACTCTTCTATTTACCCTTTTGTTATCTAGACTTCTGAACTCAATAAAAAAATGATTGTTAAACCCCTCTAACCATGTGTGTATCTCACTCTCCTTTGCATGGATGACATGTCAAATCCATGTCACTCACATTAATACCACGTTATAATTATATGTATTATCTATTTTAAAATAAAATATTAATTTATTCCAAAATAGTAAAACTATCATCTTCACAAAGCTCCCACCATTAACCTTCCTCGTATCCACCCAAACTCCATTTCCGGCCAGCTTCAACAAGCAATACAAAAACTCATTGTTTTGACCTTCATGGATCCACCAGTGACTTCGAAGTTCACCAACGAGCAACAGTGAACAACCAACCACGTTGCTCTTCTTTTTCTCTATTTCTATCGAATTCTTGAGCTCCAAATCACCGGAAACCAACCACAAAGTCACCAAGGACCCATTTCTCAATCATTTTCAACTAAAACAACCACCAAAAAATGAATCTCGACTTGACCCAAAATTCCATTTATTTTTTTCCTTTTTTTTCCGACGAACAACCGCATAACCCAACCTTCTGAGACCACAAAACCCCAAACTCATTTGTTGTACTAATACACCAGTGACCTATCAAAGCTCGCACTACTATCGACACTTTTCTTCGGTGAAACACCCGTCAACAGTGAGCTCACAAACAATGGTGAGCCACCACAAAATCTGTTACCTAAGGCCGAAATCTGGCCAAATCAACACATTTAAGTCTCCACTCGATCCAACTGTGAAATGGCAAAAATCCGTCAGAGAAAACTGCCACATCCACCATTCCTCTTGACGGTGAGACCATAAACACTTTCTTCTCACACGTCTTTGTCTCCTTGCCGCCTCCGTCTGTCGTATAGATCGTCTAAAGAAAATGAAAGAAAAAAAAGGTTGAGCAGGGATGGTTATGCCTGAAAAAGTAGGTGGGTGGGGGCGAAGAAGAAGGTTTTTTTGATTTTTTCTTTTTTAAATTAATTATTTTATAATTTTAATAATTTTTAATTTTAAATATGGTGGTCAGTTGCTTTTACACGCATTTATTCACTTTCTCTACCCAACTCAGACATCTAAATACCATATAAGCTTGGTCAATGGTTAGAGGGGTTTATTAAATTGTGTTTTATTGAATTCAGGGGTCTAGATAACAAAAGGATAAGTAAAATGGTTCACAATACAAACGTATACAGGTATAAGGGTGTCTACCAGATCATTCCACCTATAGAGCGTTTTAGATTTGAAGAGAGTAAAAAATATTTGCAAAAGTATGTGAAATTGATTCAACTTTCAAAAAAAATTTATTTATGTAATCAGTTAAAAGTTTGGCTCATTATGTCATTACCGTTAAAGAAAAAACTCATTCATGCCATTATTTTTTAACAGTAATTTTACAAAATCATTTTTGATGCATGGTCAATTATAATTCGATCGTGTCATTAATTTTTAAATAAAAAAAAATTCAAATTTAAGAAGATCTGATTCATTTTGATATATTCAGACCCATTAAGAGACTACTAAAAAATAAAACAAATAAACTTAATGAACTAAATCTAAATAATTAAGATTTAATCATAAAAAGTAAACACACTGAACAAGACGAATCTAATCAATTAAAATTCAAATCCCTATCAAAATGAGGCATTAATGGCTTTGAAATTAAACGAGAGATAGTCAAATCAAACCAAACTAGCATATAAATATGCCTAATTTTATAAGTTAATTATAATTCATTTAGTTTTCTTTATCTTTAAGAATTACTCTAAACAAAATTTGTAAGTCTTACTTGCGACATACTTCTAATAATAAATATTATAGGTGATATTTTTATTTATCTAATTGCTTGTATGATGTATCTAAGTTTTATTGTCACTTTCATTTACAAATCAAAATTTATAGAACACTCTCTCTCTATATATATGGTATATATTTAATAATTCTTTAAAAATAATATAATGCCATTTCTCATTGCCCAAAAATTGATTTGACTTGTTCCATTTCCTTCTCACTTTTTCTATATTAGCCACCATTTACAACCCAAATAGTGACCACTAAATCCGTTTCATTATCCACGTGGGACAATCTCATTGGCTAAGCTTCGTGTCTCCAAAAGAACACCATTGCCACGTTTTCATCACCAACTGCATTTTCCCATTTGGAACAAAAATGAAGATATTTATTTATTTAATTAATATCCCACTTGGCGTCACGCGTTCTCCATCTCTGTTAACTGGTGACGCTTACACATAAATCCGTCAGATCCGCCCCTTCTCTCCCTCTCCTCTCTCTCATGGTCAAAACCCTACAAATAGAAGCATAGCTCGACGGAGAAATCGAGCGAATAACAGTCCACGGACATCTCCAGATCGTCGCTGCCTATGTGAGTGTCTCCGATCTCTTCTGCATGTATTTTTCTCATCTAGAGAATTGATTTTCTTTCTTTATGGAAAAAAAAATTAGATCATCTATGTACCGGAAGAAGAGATCTATAGATCGAAAAATCGGTGTGAAAATGAAATTATTTTGTCGAGCTGAGATCTGAATCAGTCCATAGATCTGATGAGTTTATTTAGCTCAAGATCTGTTATGTGTTTGAGTTGATTATATATGTATGTCTTTGTTTATATGCATGTGTGTAGATATATGAATTTTGTAGAGTACGAAATTCTGGAAGTTTTTTTTGGCTGTTAAATTCTGTTTTGTAATGTGATGGTAAAAGGATCTAGATCTGAAAAGTATGCTTGTGTATCTGCGTTATGTTTTCATGATATCTGGATAACGATATGGCTTGATAGACAGTGTGAGTAAATTGATTTATTATTTATGTGACATGTGATGGTCACTAATCGACCATGAAATACAAAAATATTTGAAGTGGTACATGAACAACAGAGTTGAGATGTTTTTGTGTCTGTATGGACATTTTGGTCTTGTTGCAAGCATTGAAGAAGTACTATTTACTTGGAATGCATGAATGGTTCTTAGATTTGAATCTCCAAATTTTGTTTTCATAATGACATAAGAAAATTTCAAACTTGATACAAGTATGGATCTTTACAATAAAAGAAGTCTTCTCTGATTAAATTATGTCGAACCTGTATTAGTATATGTAATCCCCCAAGAGAATTGTTACAAGGATATAATATTAATTGTATATTTTAGTGGATTTGTCCTATTATTAGCAGGATTCATTGATAGATATATGTGATATCCATGTTTTAGTCCTTGGATTTGGTGGTTGGGGGTGGAGAAGAAGAAATAATCTCATTTTGTCTTCTTATAAAGAAAGAAACTTCCTCAATTTGATTATCCTTATCAGCTCAATTTATATGCTTAGGTATATTCCTGTTTTTGTGTTCCAAGCATATCCTATGTGCTCTCCATTAATATATATGCTTCACTGAATCTGAATTTGTGATAACACCTTCCATTGATTGAAAATTTGCTTTAAATTGTATCTTGAGAATGTTAATACTAATATTATATCATCTGAAATTAATCTTTCTGGCTAGCTATGCACATTAAAATTACACAAGATCATGAGCGTAGTTGAGGCACTATATCTTCCCTGTTATTTGTCTGAATAGTTTTTGTCTTTGTTTTTTTTATGGTTTGAACAGAGATAGTTCTGTTAATAGTGAACAATGGGAGGAGGATTCAGAGTGCTGCACCTTGTGAAACCATTTCTTTCATTCCTACCTGAAGTTCAGAGTGCTGACAGGAAGGTTCAATTCAAAGAGAAGGTCATCTATACTGTAATTGCGCTTGCTATTTTTCTGGTTTGCAGTCAGCTCCCTCTTTATGGCATACACTCTACAACTGGCGCGGATCCTTTTTACTGGATGCGTGTCATTCTTGCCTCAAACCGTGGTACAGTCATGGAACTTGGAATTACTCCAATTGTGACTTCTGGAATGGTGATGCAATTGTTAGCTGGATCAAAAATCATTCAAGTGGACAACAATGTCCGGGAGGACCGAGCACTCCTGTAAGTTTGTTTTAAGATTTTTATTTCTTTACTTGTTTAACAACTATATGTATATTGCATCAGTTCTATTTTGCTAGTTGTCTACTGTTTAAATTCCATATGCAGTGGTAATAGTATGGTTTGGAACCTTCAGAAAAGGATATTGTTTGGAACTTATGGGGATGATATGATCTATAACTTTAATGCTGAAATCATTTTGCAGAACCTAGATTAGTTGTATAATTTGGTTTTTCAAGGCAAATTTCATGTTTCAGATTTTCTCACCCTTGAACTTTTACTGAACATTCATGCCGTCATTTGATCCTCGTATGTAGACCTAGATTACTCTGTGCACCCCCTGCCCTGCCCACACACCCACATCTCCAAAGATTAAGATGCATCTTTTGGTACTTGTTACTCAGTTACTAAAAAAAATTCTTTCATGCTGTTGAGTAGATTTTTTTGATGTTTCTTTATCTTTTCTGGTCAATGAAGCTCTCTCCTGTGCTCTCTAACAATTTATCCCATGCAGTAATGGTGCTCAAAAGCTATTGGGTATCCTGATTGCTGTCGGTGAGGCAGTTGCTTATGTCCTGTCGGGGATGTATGGCAGTGTTAGCCAATTGGGTGTTGGAAATGCGATCCTCATTATCCTCCAACTCTGCTTTGCTGCTATCATTGTCATGTGCTTAGATGAACTTCTTCAGAAAGGATATGGTCTTGGCTCTGGAATTTCCTTGTTCATAGCTACCAATATCTGGTATGTTTTTACTGTCTATCGAAAAACCTATTTTGAGTTTGTCAGTACATTCATGGAGCTTATAATTCCAAGTTAATTATATTTTCAGTGAAAGCATTATCTGGAAAGCATTTAGTCCCACAACCATCAATACCGGGCGTGGTGCTGAATTTGAAGGAGCTATAATTGCTCTGTTCCATCTTACTATTACTAGATCTAATAGGATAAGTGCCTTGCGTGAGGCTTTCTACCGGCAAAGTCTCCCCAATGTGACAAATCTGCTTGCAACTGTGTTGATCTTCCTCATCGTTATCTACTTCCAAGGATTCCGTGTAGTTTTACCTGTTAGATCTAAGAATGCTCGTGGACAGCAAGGTTCTTACCCAATCAAACTCTTCTACACCTCAAACATGCCTATTATTTTGCAGTCCGCACTTGTCTCCAACCTGTATTTCATCTCTCAGGTACCTAATTGCTAAGTTTTTTTTCGGTTGATTGCCAACTTCCCGTCACCTGTTCCAAGAGTGTAACAATTCTATTTCTTTTTGCCCTTTTGCTGTCCTCTATGATCAGTTGCTCTACAGGAGATATGGAGGAAATTTCATCGTGGATATGATAGGAACTTGGAAAGAATCTGAATATTCTGGACAATCTGTTCCTGTTGCTGGTCTTGCTTACCTTGTCACTGCGCCATCAAGGTATTGTTCCCCTTTTCTTCAGCTAATCAATCTCTATTTTGTGTAGAAGTTCTTCACAAGTCTGTTCAGCCTCATACCTTGTTTTTCTTACTTCTTCTGTAAATGCCATTGACGGTCAACTCTTTAATGTATTTCAGCTTGGCAGAAATGGTGTCGCATCCGTTCCATGCTCTTTTCTATATAGTGTTCATGTTATCAGCCTGCGCCCTGTTCTCAAAGACCTGGATTGAAGTTTCTGGATCATCTGCCAGAGATGTTGCCAAACAGCTCAAGGTAAATGATCTTGTTGCCTTTGTTTTGTGAACTTTTCCCCGTTCTATTTTTTTGTCCCAAAGTGATTTGTCAGTAAAATTAACTGAAACTTAACTTCGTTACTTTTAGTGGTTGTGGTGCTGTGTTATGGATGGCAATCAGAATGAGAACTTCTTCAGTGGGGTTCTAACTATCCCCCATGCTGTAGATTATGAGAAGAAATAATTGCTATAGATTATTATTGAATGACTTATCAATATCTCGTTATTTCTAGTCAAAACAGGTTAAAAGAGACAACATCATTCTTCTTCCCATTACCCATAACATACTATTGCCGTTTTGTAACATCATTCTTCTTCCCATTACCCATAACGTACTATAGCCCACAAGTTATGAGACAGTATCATGGTAGATTGCTCATAACATACTATTGAAGTTCTTTAATCATTTCTGAATTCTGAATCACGGTAGACCATTGGTTACTTTTGCCTATGTAAGGAATATGTATGTTCTTGGAGCTTGTTTGCCTCACACAGCCCATAGTTAATGAGACAGTATCATGGTGGTTTTGGTACAATTTAGGGTTTGCGTAATCCAGAATCACTTGTTTTTTTCTCATTAAAAGTTATGTTATCTTCTCGATATTCTATAGAATGATATGGCTCCCAAGAGTATTATCGGTATGACACTTTTAACAATGATTGATTTGCAGGAGCAACAAATGGTGATGCCTGGTCATCGTGATTCCAACCTGCAGAAGGAACTAAATCGTTACATACCTACTGCAGCTGCCTTTGGAGGAGTTTGCATTGGTGCATTGACAGTTTTGGCGGACTTGATGGGAGCGATTGGATCAGGAACTGGAATCCTTCTTGCAGTCACAATCATTTACCAGTATTTTGAGACATTCGAGAAGGAGAAGGCCACTGAACTAGGCATGTTTGGTTTGTAGGCTGTAGCGTTTATGCTAGAACGTCCCTCCAAGCCAAGAGAGCAATGTAGTTAACTTGTTGTCTTATAATGGATAGATATTAGAGGCCACAAGTTTTTCCTGTTAAATTTTGTAAGTCTTTTTTTTTTGTTTTTAACTGTGCTGATGAGCGCCCGAATGTTTTACATGAAAAGACTGGGTTAATTTACAGAAATTCTCAAAGGATATTACTTGATACAAGCATCGAGCACAAACAAGCTTCAGGCACTTTGTGGTTTGCCTTTCGGTTTGATACAGTTGCGCCTGCTGCTTCTGGTAAAGTTCAACATGTTCCTTTGCTACTGATTTATTCAGGCAAAAATCTCCGAGTGTCTTCAACAATGAACGTTAAGCAATAACCGTGCTTTTCTTCTGTAACTAAATTAAACAAATCTCAACTGTGATTAAACTAAGAATAAGAAAAAGATTAATGAAGATTACAATGTGAATTTAGTCAAACAGCATATGCCTACTGTTCATACCAAAGTTAACTTTACATGGATGTTCATACCAAAGTTAACTTGCCATGGATAATTTGTTGCAGCTATTGTTCAAAGTATTTTAATCATTATCCTTCTTCGAGTTGCATTGAACTGTTTTCCTTGAGTTGAGAGACTATAAAAAACATTCTATATCTGGAAGGCAGGGGATAAAGTCTACATATACTCTACCCTCTCTAAATACGTATATTGCAACCGATAGCTAGGGCACTACATTGCTATTAGTAGTCTGGATTCCTCCAGTGAACCTATTGATAGATACTTGCGTTCTCAATAAGTATCCTTAGCCTTGCAACATATTCTTTAAAATCCTCTATAATTGAAGGTCCGAAGTTCCACAAGTAGTGCTATAAGTTAATTTCATGGTCACTTGTGTACGTACCAATGGTTGGATCCACGATTCATGGATATGTGAAATAAATGGGCGATACAAATGGTAATACAGAAAAATTAATTAAATCAATTCGCAAACCATCTTAGTCCAAAAAAATATCACAACTTTCTAGATGCATACTCCTAGTGCCTATTAATATACGATAAAACAAAATGTATGTTAGAGTGTGTTTGGTATGAAGGAAAACATATGTTTTTCAATTTTCTCATGTTTGGTTGGGATAAAATCTTGGAAAATGTTTTCCAAATCAACTCATTTTCCTCAAAATTAAGGAAAATGACTTCCCTTCAAAACTTAAAGAAAACTTTTTTCCAAAACTCTCATCCACTTTTAGATTACCTTTTTTTTTTTGGAAAAACATTAATTTGAAAAAAATATTTTCAATTTCAAAATTTTATTTTTCATTCGATCCCTGACCGCCCTACCACCCACCCACCACCGGCCAGCCCCCCAACCCCACCCCCTCCCCAAAAAATTAATTTTACTTTTCAAAATATTTTCAACTTCAAATTTTTATTTTT
>NC_028638.1:44822910-44991086 GCF_001406875.1 Solanum pennellii
GTCACCATCCCAAAAAAATAATAATTTTATTTTTAAAAAATAATTTCAATTTCATTAATTATTTTTTACTCTAGTAAAAATAAAGATGTTTCTAAAAAACATTTTTCATTCATAAATTAAACACTAAAAATTATTTCCGAAAAATATTTTTCTAGTTAGCAACCAAACATGAGAAAATAAGTCCAAAATCTACTTGTTTTCCAGAAAAACATTTTCTAGGAAAAGCCATGGAAAACATTTTCGTCCGTACCAAACACACCCTTAATCTTGTATTTTGGTACTTTAGTGATTGATTAGTCGCTTTAACTTTGCGGCTTACTAATAGATTGTCTTTGGAGAGGAATATTTGCTTTGAGCTATATGCTACTTAGTAATACTAGAATGTCTTTCATCTTCTTTTGTTCCATAACAGTAATACTCTATATTCAATATTAAATTAAAAACTTATTCCTTTCATCCATTTTTATTTCTGCTTTTGTTTATTCCTTTCATTTTTAAGGAGCAAAAGAGCATTGTAAAGATATAATTAACGAACTAGAGTTTTTAGATGAATTATCAAAATCCCACTTACTATAACTTTGACACGAGAATAGAAATACGAAATTGGAAAATCATGTCTCAATGGGTCCTTTCTTTTTGAAACCCAAAAGCAAACCAATGTACAAGAATTTCAATGATTCTTGCCCTTTTCTTGACACGCTCCCCAACGTTTTAAGACCGATTAATTTAGATTAACATAAAAAAAAACTACTCTACCATTTTAGGATAAAAAAAATTAAATAAACGTTCATCAGATACTAAAATGGAGATTAAGAAATTTCATAAGAGAAGAAAAGTTTAGAGTTCGACAATAATATCTCCGGTTCAAATTCAATAGTTCAAATATTAATTTATGTCCAGTTGGTCCCAACTAATACAAATTACAATCAACATGTAACATCAGTGCAAGTAGCTGGTGGTATAATAAATTATATATCTTTTTCAGAAAATTTAAGGCAGTTAAAGCAAAAAAGATAAGAGGAGCTAGCTAGTACTCTTATCAGATACCTTTAATAATAACACTGATCAGATACTCTGTATCTTTGATTTGACATAATATATTATGCTTTGCCCAAAGGCTGAAATCAATGTACATGCAAAGCTGAGATACCACAAAAATTGTTTACTTATCTAGTCTTTTTAGCTCTCAATGGAATTATTTGAACCCTTTTTTATAGGGTGCATGTTTTGTTCCTTTTATATAGCCAATGGCCACTCTCAAATAAGGTTTGAAAAAGTTAGTAAACTAGTAATAGTAATATATTCTCATTTTTATTGGGAGGTGAATAGAGTTGTTCCATATTTGTGTTCAATGGAGAAATTATGACTTCCATCTAAACATTTAACTTATAAGAAAATAAATATAATCTTCTGTATCGAGGGTCTATCGAAAAATACTTTCTCTAAATACTGCATATATCTTGCCCTGGATCTCCAAGCCTCGCTTATGACATTACATTAAATAGATCATTGTTGTATAGGAAAAAGTTGGTAATTAGGGGATTGATCAACATCTACATACTATATATGTTAGATATACAAAATAGTTTTGACTTTGCATGTACCGTATAAATTAAAATGAAAGAGATTTGGATGAACCATAAGACCCCTATATCTCCGTTGCCTGGTGTTACAAAATAGTTTTGACCTTGCATATATCATATAATTTTCAATGAACGATATATGAATGAAACATCTAATTGTGACCCCTGTCTCCATCCCTTGCCTGTGTTGGTGGAAATAGCTAGTAGATCCACGGTAAAATTAGTCGAGGTGAGCAAATTAACTCAAAAATCAGGTTATAAAAACAAAATTATATACATGTACAAACTCTCACTTTGCCTCTTTGGATTCTTATCCTATCCCAACCCTAGTTCTTGCCCTAAAAGTAAATAAAGATAAACAGCCTTATGGAGATTGACATGTACTTGCATTGCTGTAATATTTCAATGAACTTTTTTATAGTAGCATGCACTTTCCTTTATTTTCTATAAAATCACTTTGAAGACTTGAAGTACATATGCAAAATCTTCATTCACTTTTTTGTTTGTTCACAAATTTTCTTTTATCAATCACATTGAGAGAATTATTAAAGTTGAAAGGGAAAAGGGGGACAATATGAAACCGGAATGGTATACAACACTATTATTCATAGCGATAAAGTCAGAAACTTCATTGTATACATAAATATTACTCCCTTCGTTTCACGAAGAATGACCTAGTTTAACTTGACACAGAGTTTAAGAAAATAAAAAAGACTTTTGATCATGTGGTCCTAAATTAAAGTTATGTTAAATATACAAAATTACCCTTTAATCATATAGCCTTAAACATGCCACGTGGAAAATTATTACAAAAAAAAAATCATTCTTTTTTAAACATACTAAAAAAGAAATCATTCTTTTTTAAACATAAAGCTTTACGAAGAATGTTCAAAATTGCCACCCTTCATAGCATTGACTTTTGGTAGACGAAAAAAATAATTATTTCTAGCTTGAGCCTGAATATTTTTAAAAAAATACCTTAAGAGGCATCTTTCTTGATTTATATCAGGACAACTCATGATGATAAATAAAAGCTAAATATATATGGTGGAGGTATTTAATTTGTATCACAAGAAGCTTAATTAAATTTAATAAGTTCTTTTTTATAATATTATGGTCCAAACTTTATGTTGTTTAAATATTATTTCATGGGTACAAAAGTAAATTGAACTAATAATGATGTTTAGTAGAAGCTCTTACTTCAAAGCAACATGCGAAAAAAGGCAATTTTTTTTTTTTTTTTGATTAAGGTTGTAGTTGGAGTGCTCAAAACAAGTATCATAATAAACTCAAAGCCATGTCTTTTTTCAATCAAAAGATATATATAGATAGACATTATATTTTTATACTATAAACAAACACCAACAAAGGCATAATCATTAATTTTTCACTATACAATGTTTATGTTGTCCACTCCATTTTAATTTTTTTTTTTTTTTTGTAATATAGTTGAGGTAGTCTTCTTTATTTTATCATGTTATTGTGGTCCCTTACTAAACATGGGAAACAAAAGAAGTAATAGTTAAAGTTGCTTTTAAATTTGTTGTTTTCAACATTTAAATTTACACATTTATTAAGGTTAGGCATATGTAGGTGTAGCTCTATATATAAATAGATTCAAAGACTAGGACAAAATTTGAGCACATTTACTTTGACTATGATAAGATTACCAAAATTTTTCGAAATCTTAAAGTAGTATCTTTCTTCTATCAAAAAAACAAACCTAACAACAATAGAATCAGCGTAATTTTACGTATAGAGTTTGGAAATATTAGAATGTCGGCTAATTTTATTTATATAAGCGCATGGATAGAAAGACTAGACTACATATGTTTAACAAACTTTCAAGATAAACATAGATTTTTTAGCGTTTAAACCCCTTTTTATATTATGAAATTTCATTGAGGATAAATAATTCACAAAGAAGAAAAAGAGGGTTACAATTTCTATATCATGTAGTAATTATCAATGAGCATTTCATCTAGGAAGATATTTATATTTTTATGCACATGAAATAATGAAATTCAGGCATATGACAAAAAAAAAAGTTATATTACTCTTTATTTTTTTCCTAAAGAATTTCACTATGTATGAGAAAATTGCACCATATTATTTTGTGCAAGATTCGAAACAATTGAAGGAATGAAAAGGCAATTAAGAACTGTTTTTTTTTGCTCATATATATAAATAGTGACATAAACTGAAAGCTTTCTTTCCAAGATTTTTGATGTAATAATTAATAATCCATTTAGTAATAATTAGGATACAGTAATACAAGTATTATTATTATTTTTTAATTAATAAGTGTGTTTATGAAATTCATAATGCAATTGTGAAGTGCTACAACTGTAGGAAATAATTAGGTTCCTCATGTATTCTGAAGCTATAGTGATTTAGCTATTCCTAAAAGGAAGTATCTCTAGAATATAATGAATTTGTTTATGCTTAAAGTGCTATGTTCATCAATTAGGTTCGTAATTATTACTAATTAATTACGTATAAACTTCTAATTGACGCTATGTAGAATGCATATATATAATTATACACCTACCTGTACGTACTAATTGTAATGTCAAAAACTGAACGAAATAATCATTTTCTTTGAAATATATACTCCCTCGATTTTAAAAAGAGTGACCTAATTTGACTTGGAACGAATTTAAGAAAAGATAGAACACTTTTTGATCTTGTGATTTTAAATTAAAGTTATGTCAAATGTACCAAAAATCCCTTTAATCTTGTGGTCTTAAACATGTCACGTGAAAAAATAAAGTTAAAGTTTTGCCAAAAAAAAAAAAATCATTCTTCTTTAAACAGACTAACAAGGAAATGAGGTCATTCTTTGAAACGAATGGGATTTTTTGTTTTCATGTTCATGGTATCCATATTGAAGCCCAACTATTACAAATTTGCACCTCATAGGGCCTATACGAAAGAAAACACTTTCTACCAAAAGTTTTTCATACCTATGACTCAAACTCGAGATCGAGAGACAATTTTATTGAGTGTTATAAATTACTACTACTATTATTAGTATTTTAATCACTACTTGACCATCTTTAATTGCGTACGCAACCAGCAAAATTATATTTGAACATTTGCTTGGAATATATATACGTTACACCTGATCATGTCGATTTCTACTTTCTATTTATGGAAATTGCATCGTTATTTTCTTTTTTTTGTTGTAACTATACATTTGCGGCACTAACAAAGGGAAAAATATCTAAATTAATTCGAAATTTACAAAATGGTTCAGACTTTTATACATTAATAGTTGAGAAATTTTTTTTGAATATATTTAAATTTTGATCCGAATTACTTTAATAATTTTAATTTTGGGCAAAATTTATTATTTTTACAGTATTTAATATTGTATTTTAAAGATATATGTACGTCCACGTGAATATCATAAATATTATATCATTATAAATAACTAATTTGTCTAGCTGACACATCTTTAAGTTAAATAGTGCAAAGGGTAATAGGTCATCATGCGTTAGGGACTGTTGTGACAATTTTGATTAAAACTCGAATATATTTCAGATATTTTTTCCCAGTAGAGACAAACATATTTTGTTGTTAAAAAATTTGTCCCTAGATGTGCTTATTTCCTAACAACGAAAGCTTTCTAACGCGTAAACCTTTTTACAATTAAAAAGAAAAAAAAGAAAAATCGTTTTTGCCAGAAAAATTGATCAGAATGAGATTTTTTTAATGTAAATTTTACTTTTTAAAAATATTTCTACCCTTTTATCTTTAATATTTTTTACTAGAAAATGGAAAAAACATCAATTTATTTTAAAATAAAAAGATATTATAATTTTTAAAATTTTTTGACCAAATTTTTAAGTTTTTATGCAAATTAATGATATAGATTTCTTCTTGAACTTTGTAAATTTATGCTAAACTTTAGAGTAAATTTACTATGATAGGTATTATACATATATATATGATGACTACAACTATTAACAGAGGGAAAATTTGGATCATATTACAATTTTAAATTTTTTTCCTTATAAAAATTTGCTAATCTTTCATTAAATTGTATGCCATCCAACACAAATCATGGAGATAAGATATTTATTCTACAAATACCATTGATATCTATAAATTTTTTCATTCTTTATACCATCAACATCCATCTTTTCTTTTGAATATATGCACATGTATTATCCTACAAATTTCCAACATATAGAATGACTAAAAATAATTCCTTATCTAGTATAGTGGATATAAATGCCACATTCATTTAGCTCCAATTATTATATATATCTTTATTTTTGGTAGCTATACTAGTACTGTTTATGATTTTGAATAAATGTTGGCTCCAACAAAATAATTTTATTTATTTTTTAATTAAGAAGGTAGGTTGTCTTCTAATGATTTAAAGAGGACCATTACTTATCCCTAAGTTTCCATAAAACAAATATTATTGACTAGACCATTAAGAGCTAGAGGAAGTATGATTTTGTAGGGTAGATCTATGACCATTGACCATATATACCTATCTCTATCATAAAAAATATTTTAAAATCACAATCAACTTGATTTTTTCCTCACTTATGGTAGGGACTCTCATTAATTTTATTTAATACGTAACATACATACTTATATCTATCATTATTCAACTTTCTTGAGTAAATTTTGGAGCCTAATACATATTTATTACTAGAAAATTATTAGCGGTAATTAATTTTTAATTATCACTAAATATATATTTTAAACGATAATTAACACTTTTTGTATATGTCTGTAAAGTCTTTAACGATATTGATTCTAATGACATTTATTAATATCGATAAAGATATTATCACTGTTTATTAATGTCAATATTTTATGCTGCTAAAAGTTATTTTTATTGTAGTGTTTATATTGAAAAACAATAGAAAATTATGTTATAAATCATGATATTTTTGTTCACTTTTAATCGAATCAACGCCCTGCAGAAGTACATAGTGGAAACTGAAAAACATATTCTTACTAAAATGGTGGGAAAATTCTTAATTTTTTCGTACAAACACATTATTATTATTCAGTGGAAAATTTCAGTAGGATTGAAAAATAGTAAAAATAAAATAAAATAGGAAATTTCAGTAGGATAGGAAAATAGTAAAAACAAAATAAAATTGGTAGTAATTACTCTCCTAGTTATTTTACTTTAACGTATACTCGTATAATATGATTTAGTGGCAGATAATCCTAATAAGTAACTCAAAATAAACTTTGAAAAATATAGAAATTTTTTCTTCATCAGTCATTTTGATATTTTATGATATTAATCTGTAAAGATAAGCTATTAGTTTTGTAGTTTCAGTTAATTAATTCATTAATTTCAACTAAAATGTAATATTTTTAAATGATTTTTTTTTTACAAAAAAAAAAAAGTGGAACAAAGAGTAGACGCATTAAAATTGTTTTGAGACATTTTGGTATCTTGTGAGTGGTAATTTAATTTTGAATATCATTTGAAAACAACAGTAGAGAGTAATGTGTGTTGTGGACCATGTATACCCCTGACTAAATTGACAAGAAAAAGTATATATTCTCTAAATTATTAACCAGGGTGACTGACCACAAAAAACAGAAAATTGATCATATAATATACACAATTTTGAAATTTCAAATTTTTAAAATAATATTCCATTAAATTAATATCACCAATCATTCCAAATAATGAAATGAATGCATTGTATAATGCTATACGTACCAGCAAGCCCCATTTTTCATCATCTATCACCATCAACAACAGTTGTGTCCATGACAAATGACGTCGCGCAGCGATGAGACTATTTTTTTATCTCAATTTCAAATTTTGTATATGAAATATAACGCGATGAGACTATCTTTTTTTATCTCAATTTCAAATTTTGTATATGGAATTTTTTATTAAGTTTTTTGTTAATGTAAATATCGAATCAAATGTATAGATTTTAATATAATTGCTTGTCATTGTGAATAGCGAACGGCAACTAAAAGTAGGTTGTGTCCGTTATTTGACGAAGATTATCTCTTTTAGCTTAATCATATTGAAATTTTTACTACATTAATTTGTCAATTTACCACTTATATCTCATATATAATTTAATATTAGGAGTTATTTATGTTATGACAAGTCTTTTTAGTATCAACAACCACTCATTAGAAACAAGAAATTAACGCATTCTGTCCGGACCATTCTACGTTGAAAACATCTCACGGTGAAATAAGAAAACGATTCTGGTCTTTGAATTTATTTAATTTCAAAAATTAGCTCATAAGATTCGTTAAGCAGATCAAATATTTATATTTCATTGAATGTGTGATAAATTTAGACAAGCTTGTTATGTAGATCAAATATTTATATTTCATTGATAAATTTAGACAAGCTCATTAAGTAGATCAAATATTTATATTTCATTAAATGTCTGATAAATTTAGACAAGCTCGTTAAATAGACCAAATATTTTATATTTCATTGAATGTGTGATAAATTTAACACCACCGCATGCTCAAAAGCATCAATTTGGAATACAAAAGTCAAATATAATATGAACTAATCTCGTATATCTTTTGATTTTATTCTATTTATCTCATATCAGAATAATATATTTAATAAATTTCATAGGTACATAGGAAAAAGTAAAATATATACAATTTTTATATTAATTTGTAAAAAAAATAATATTTTCGAATGATCCTTAATTTAAGTGTATAACAAATTTAAATATATAAAATACAATAATAATGATGAAAACATTGTAACAATAAAATAGTAAAATAATGGAATATATCGAAAATAAAAGCTATAATACTATGACAATTACAAACATTAATCAAAATAATAGTACATTAATAATGACTTAACCTTTTATTATAATACATTTCTCATGCACCTTTCTAAATCTAAAATCACGTCTTCAGTAAAATTATATTTTATTTTTCTAATATTTCTTCGATTCAACTCTATTTCTTTACATATTTTGTATAGCCAACCTCTCGTACCTGTCTCGAGATTCGGAGAGAGAACTCATTTTGGTGTGAAGTTATTCATGTTTTTGTCTTGTAATAGGGAAAATAGTGGAAGGTAATATAGTGTGAAAATTGATAGCAGAAATGAGAAAAAAGAGAAAACATGTCGATCCATAAAGAAGCCACCAAACAAACTGCAGAAACCCTTATCTAAGAGATTCCATTTTCCTAGAATTTAAGAATTACGAAGCAATAAAATAATTATGATCCGTTCAATTAGTTTATGTTAGATGGATTAGTTGATAGAGTATTTCATTATTTTACCAATTAATTTAATCTATTTATCTTGTTTGTTCAAGGTTTTGGAGTTCTTTAATAGTAATATTATATAATCTTATAAATATATCAAAGCAATTTCCTTAAAAAGAAAAATACAAAAGTGGAAAAAATCATTATCAAATTCTAAGAAAAGCATTGTATAACATTTTGAAAGGGAAAAAAAAAAATAAGAACAGCTTTGGCTCCTTTTTATCTTTTTAAAAGTATATCGTTTATACGCTAATGATATAAATTATGGAAAAGTGTCTAAAATATTTTTGAAGTATTAAAACTATCCTTCATTCACCTATTGGCTTCAAAATATTTTTTTCATTTATTTATTGACTTCAAAATACCTTTGTCATCCACCTTTGCGTTCAAAATTAACCACTTATTTAACGGTTTTAAATTTAAACTATTTAAATATTTTTAAAAATACATGGCGCTCAAATATTTGTTATAGTTTAACTTATTGATATAATTTATAAATAAATTTACTTTCCACTCATTACTAAATTAAATACTATGTTCATCTTAATTATTTCTTTGTCTCAATTATGTGATGGTACTTAATAGAGTTTTTTTTAAAAAAATAATATATTAAAGTTTTAATATTTAAAACAAATTATAAATATTTATACAATAATATTTTTTTTAAAAAAAGGCATGAATTAATTTGAAATGTACTATTTCTTTACCTTTAATCATAAATTTCGAATTCAAGCTTGAAAGAGAATCTTATCGAAAGTGTCTTCCTAAATATGCGGCACAACCTAAATTAGATTGGGCTTCGATTCGGACTCGAACAATTTCGTCTTGTTTTAGTAATGTTTAAAACGATTTTGATAGTATAATTGGTTTATTAATTGGGTGGGATTTGATTATTAGTGAGTGGATAGTGGTTCATTTTATAAATGATATTAATAAATTAAATTATAATAAATAATTGAGCGTCATGTATTTTTAATAAGTATTTAAATAGTTTAAATTTAAAATCGTTAAATAAGTGGTCAATTTTGAATTCAAAGGTGAATGAGAAGCGTGTTTTGGAGCCAATAGGTAGATGAGAAGGGATTTTGGAGCCAATAGGTGGATGGAGGGTAAGTTTTGTACTATTTCTAATACTTTAAGGGTATTTTAGGCCCTTTTCCATATAAATCATATGGAAAATGCACAAGTATCTCTTTAGATTATGATCGAAATTCAGAGAACTAAACTAAGGTCTTCTACCCTTTTGAGCCTATTTTTTTTGATAATTTTGTGCACCTTTTTGATTTAGGTGACATCCAAATATCTTTCACGTGCGTTAATTGTGTGAAGTTATGGAGTGTACCACATAAGACAAAAAATGCACAAAATTATAAAAAAAATAAATTCAAACAGAAATAAAATCTTAATTTAATTAAGGTGTGTATCTGAAATTTTCATCATATGCTAGGAGATACTTGTGCATTTTTTCTAAATTATATTATATAGTATTGAGTGTAAGCATCTTTATGTGAATCATTTATCTGAAAGGTATTTCAATTTGGAGAATGGGAAAAATAGAAAATAATTTATTAGACCGGCTCGAAAAATTTCCGTGAGCAATAGAGGACATAAGTAGAAATTAAATGCAAGAAAATTTAGGTTGAAAATTTGAATGTTTTGAGAATAATGATATTTATTTTTTTAAGAAAAAACTCAATCGACGTGGGAGATAAACCTAAAATATAATTTATTAGTAATTTAGAATTTTGTTATTTATGATATTTATTCAAATATGTTTTTTAGGATTTTTTTCAAACTAATTGATTTTTACTGTTTTAGAATCCTTTTTAAATTTAGTAAAATGTTATAACATGTAATTGTTTATCCTATGGATGCCAATTATAAAATTTTCTCTTTATTAGTTAAGGAGGTTTTTTAGTTCTATTTTAATTTAGTTTGTTAGTATTATACATATTTTAAATGTAGAGAGATACAACAGTTTTAAGATTATTGAATAAAGCCTCGTACCAATTAATTCTTTAGAGTGTTTGACACTGTTTCAAGATATATAATCACTTTTTTCTGTTGATAATTTAATCGCAAAAATTTTTATGAGGAAAAGAAGAAAAAGAAGAAGAAAATACGTCATGAGATTTGATTTAAAGTTAAAATGTTGAAAATAGGTCTCCTACTTCTTTTTCGTAGATTAATAGATTTATTCCATAAAATCATTTTTAATCTTTCGGTACTTACGCATATATTATTGCTTTAATTATTTTATTTTCCTTCAGAATCTCATAAGGACCTTTTGAGGTAATTAAGGAACCTTTGTGTAGGCAAATATACGTTATTTTGATATTATAATAATAATAATAATAATAATAATATTTGTGAATGTAGAACAATATTGTTAGGCATAATCATCGCTATCTTTTGGGAGCTGTGCTTTTCAAGCATGCGCTGGATATACGTTTTAGGTATAATAATGCTGCATTATAACTCACTCAACAATTAATATCATACATCAAAATTTCTCTTTTCAAAGTATTAATATAAAGAACTACTATAGAAAATAGTATTTGTCACTTAATTATTTCTGTTGAAAATTCAATTATTTATACTAAAATTGGATTAATTTGAATTAGTATTTAATAAGGCCTGTTCGAAAGTACTGTTCGGTACTAATTTTTTTTTAAATTTTAAATATTTAAAATTGAGATTTCTAATTAAGAAAAAAACAACTAGGTTTTTTGTCCCAATTTATATGAGACTTTTTATATTTTGATAATTAAACAATTTAAGTTTAATCGAAAAATTGCGCATGAAATCTTCAATTTTTTTGAAATAAAATTTATATATTTGTAAACTACATAAAAAATACAATGAGTCACAATAATTGATAATTTAAAATGTTTAAAAAATCTATAAAAAATTTACGGTTAAAGATAAATTTATTTAACTCTTGAAATCTGAAAGGTGACATATAAAATAAAACGAAAATAATACATCTATTGCAAAACAATTTTTTGGGTGTATTATTATACTCTCAACATCAAAGATGTGTTTCCGAGAAAACGGCAATATACAAATTAATTATATTGTGGTAAGTATCATTAAAACAATAACACGAGTCGTATCAAATGGTTCAAACAACTATAGAATAAGGAATAAAATGTTTGCCACCGCCGCATTGCATGGCGCAGTTTCATTAAAACTCAGAATAATGGCAATGTATTATTAATCAGTAATTTATAACTTGTATAGTTGACTATACTTTTAAGTATTACTTTTAGGGTTGTTTTGGTATAGGATGCATTATAAGAAATAGTCCATAAATTATATAAGATATTATTTAGTATCATATTTAATAAGAATTTGAGTCTATGTATAATTAATCTATAAATTGGTTATACCTCCAACATGGTGTTATAGGATGTATTATTAATACCTTCCATTTGGAGGTTGGAAGGTATTAGTAATACATAGGATATAATACTATGAGATAAGTTATCTAAAGACAAAAGTATTCCTTCAAATCAGTTTAATTATTTTGTGTATTTCTTGATTTCATGATTTATATTTGTACTAGTAAGTTTATTTAAATAAATTAACTTAAAAATTATGCAGAGAGAGTTGTTTGTTACAAATAAATCCAATACAAATCAATACAAATTTGAAATGTGAATTGTATAGTTGTATATGAAGTTTGTGATCTAAATTGAATGTGTGTGTGTCTATATATTTATATATATATATATATATGTTTGCTTGGTTTTCTAATTATTTGTACTTAAACAATTTAAAAAATTTACATACATATTAAAACTAAAACTTGCAATTTTATGTGTACATGTAGATGATTTATCAATTTAACCATTGTTGACCGTTTTTTCAATTTTAAAAATAAATGGTTTATCTTTTATTAATTGAAAAAGATCTTTTGTGAGTGATCAATTTATTAAGAATACAATTATTTATCCTCAAATAATTCAAGTAAAAAAAATAACAAACAAGACAACTAAACTGTTCTTCCCATATCAAGTTAGAAGGTTATAAAAAATAATATTGTCCGACAATTATCTACCTTGATCCAATTACATGATAATTCAAGCGTATAATTAGAAAGAAACTTTTTATAGAGCTATAATTCAAACACAAAAATATGAGGTGGAAAAAAATAAACTAAACACTTGATAAAAATAAACCATGCATTACTAATTCCTACACTACTTATCCCTGTATTACTAATTTATGCATTATAAATCTTTGACCAAACGACCCCTTAATATATATGACATCTTTTTTTTATTATTATTGAAAAAGAATGTTATTTCATAATATAATAAAATCTATCTTATCTTTAAAACTTTACAATTTCTTTTAGAACTTCATATGAACTCGAATAATATTCTATGAATTAAAACAGAGGAAGTATACAACTTAAATTTCTAATTTAGGTTAATTACTAGTCTTAAAACATCTAATGAAAGTAGAGTGATTTGATGAGAGATAGTTGTTGCCAGTTTGACATACAGAAGGACATGAATAATAGATTCTTAAGTACCCCCACCAACTAACTTGAAGGCCCCTCTCTCACGCCTCAAGTCAAACAAGGTCCGTATTATAGTACGCGGGAGGCTTAGAGTCGTTTGGTGTGAGATAAAACGTTAATAATTTTATAAATAAATATAAAATTATTTTATTTTATATTTAATTAGAGATATCAATTTATGTGCTGTTATTATTTATCTCACAATTTATATATTAGTGATGAAATAATTATTTTGAGATAACTTGTTTCAATCAAATAATCATTCAATGAGATAAGTTATCTCATACACATGATATTCTAACTGATCCCGACATAATTGATTTTGTGAGAGACTTATTTTCTATTTAACGATCCCTTATATTTTATAATAATTATTTATTTATTTAAAATTATTTAATAATAAAGTGGATAAAATATGAAAAAGGAAGGAGTAGTGTTTTTTCTTTTGGGGTATTTAGGGCTGGATTCATTAAGTGGGCCCCAAATTATTAAACAGTGTCTACCACCTACTTTACACCTTCACTTATAATAATAGGCAAAATATTATCCTAACGCATTCTCACAGTAAAAAGAGAAAATCACAACAAAATGTACTAGTACTATTATATAACGGTAGGTTGAGTTAATTTAGGCAGGTTAAAATAAATTTGGAGAAATAAATGATCATAAGTTCCACAATCAATTATTGGGCTTTTGATTTTAATTTGAATTTGCTCGATTTGTACAGAAAGTCTTTTCATAAATAACTTTTTAAGTTTTGTATAAAATAGTACTTTTTTTTGTTTTTTTATATATGTAATTTTTTTTCATAAATAGCTAGATCATAATATTGTTTATTTTATAAAATTTATGCATAAATTATTATATTTTACATATTATACTCTTGATAAAGTAATTAATTAATTTTATCATTCATTAAAATTAACTTAAGAAAATACTAAATAAAGATAAAAGATAAAGTTATATTATTTTTTAATATAAATACAAAATAAAAAAATAATATATAAAAAAATAACGAAGAAAATAGTAAAATTAATTCATATTTTACCCAATAAATCAATTCTCAATTATGTAATTTCACTACCAATTAAGATAAACGACTAAACAAATGAATAAAAGATTATCACTAAAAATGTTTTAAAAATAGCAAATCGTCAGAACATTCATGCAAAATCATTAGATCATAGGTGAGACTTGTGGTGAAGAAGAATCCATGAAAGAGAAAGTAATATCATGATTTTAGAAATCTTTGCTTTTAATATACACTCTTCAATTTCTGTCACTTAAATGACCAGCAAATTATTTCCATGGTAGTTGGATGAATTTAATTTTCTTTTACCACCTAAGAAAGAATGTGCTGCCGTTAACATGACCGTTCTTCCTTGATCAACGATCTCAAATTCAAAATTTTATTATTTTTTAAAATTAAAAAATGATAATTTTCAAAAAAAATTTATCTAATTCAAATTTATATTAGTCGAACTATAATACAAATACAATCATCAATCAAATAGTAAAAGAAAAAAGCTTATTTAAGTTTCTCCATATAATAGACAACAATGACTGGTCTTTTTTTTTCTCTCTCGCGCCAAATCTTGGCTTTTACTACCCAACTTCCATTTTTTTCCTTTTATCTTCAACCTTGAATCAAACAAGAGGGACTCTGCTTTTCCCTCCTTTTCTTCTCTGTCCATTTTTTTCTCTCTTTTTTTCCACTTTCTCAGCACACCCTTTTGCTTTCTACCTTCAGTTCACACTTCTCAAGACTCCATATTTTTCATGTCCTAAAAAATCACTGATTTTGCTTGCCTACTCTGTTTCAGCAATATCAAAATGGAATCTGTGAGACCAGCTCCGGCTCCTAGTAAAAGCAGGTTAGCTAAGACATTTCAGAGAGTAATCCATCGGAAAAACTCTTCAAAACCATTTTCCAGTAATGGGTTTTGCCTACTCATACCTCAAGAAAAGCTTAGGTGTTGTGAGTCGCAGCACTTTGATAAAGAAGAAATTGAAGAGTGTAAAGAACATACCAAAAACAGAGCTGTTATGGAGGCTTTTGTTGCTAAGCTTTTTGCTACAATTTCTTCTGTTAAAGCTGCGTATGCTGAGCTTCAGCTGGCTCAGTTCCCTTATGATAGTGAAGCTATTCAAGTTGCAGATCAAGCTGTGGTGGATGAACTCAAAGCTTTGTCTGAGCTTAAACATAGTTATATCAAAAAACAAATTGATTCTTCACCACCCCATGTAACTTTAATGCTTGCTGAGATTCAAGAACAGCAATCTGTCATGAAAACTTATGAAATCACCATGAAGAAAATGCAGGGAGAAATTGAATCTAAAGGGTACAACATATCTTCTCTACAAAAGGAGCTACAAGAAACCATTCACAACAATAGATCACTCGAAAGAAAGCTCAACGCCAGTGGATCATTCTCCATTCTTGACAATGTCAAATTTTCAGATGTAAATCCTAAAGATTTCATCATGGTTTTACACTACGCCATGAGATCTATCCGAAATTTTGTCAAGTTCTTGATTCGGGAAATGGAGTCTGCAAATTGGGACATTGATGCTGCTACGAAATCTATTCAAAATGGTGTCACTTTCCACAAGAGTAATCATAGGGCTTTTGCGTTTGAGTCTTTTGTTTGCAGAGAGATTTTCAGTGGGTTTAATGAGCCAACTTTTTCTGTTCAGAATGACGATTCTTTATTTGCCGGCGTGATCCAACGCCGGAATTTCTTCTTCGATCAGTTCAAGAAGTTGAAATCTGTGAATGTTACTCCTTTTCTCAAGCAGAACCCTTCTTCTCTGTTTGGGAAATTCTTGAAAGCCAAATACCTTCATTTAGTTCATCCAAAAATGGAGTTTTCCTTTTCCGGGAACTTAAACCAGAGGAAACTTGTAAACTCCGGCGAGTTCCCGGAAACAGAGTTCTTCAAAGTTTTCAGCGAGATGGGTCGGCGCGTGTGGCTTTTACATTGCTTAGCATTCTCTTTCGATCAACAAGTTAGCATTTTTCAAGTTCGGAAAAACTCCAGATTCTCAGAGGTCTACATGGAAAGCATCACAGACGAGATATTCTCCTTCGCCGGCGGCGAATTCAAGGTGGCGTTCACGGTGGTTCCCGGTTTTAAAATCGGTCAAACAGTAGTCCAAAGTCAGGTATACTTATCTCCGGTCACTCCTCCGTCCAAGCACTAATGGGAAATCAAGTAGAAAATCACATCCCCACTCGCTTAGAATCACCACGCGCCGCCTCAATCACAGTGGTAGATCTCCTCTCTCCGGCCGCAGCATGTACATGGTTATCAAACTTCCTTCAATAAGATGAGCTCATCAGAAAACAGATCACGGTGGCGCGTGAGGTATACGCGGTACGGATTATATGTTTTGAGAATGTGATGGGCCTTGGTCCAAAAGTATTAAGTGGGCTTTTGGGCCCACATAGTGAAAGTGGTTCAGGGCTGTGAAGTGGATGATTTGGAGTATAGTGAAGAAAAGATTGGGCGGTGAAGACAAAAGGCAAAGTAGGCTCAGTCAGGTAGTGGGCCCAATAAGGCATACGTCTTTGTTTTTCTTTGGTATATCACAAAAGTAGAAAGAGGGACCCTTTTATATCTGCATTAAAAAAAAAAAAAGAAGAAGCTAAAAATGTTGTTTATTCCTCAAATTGTACCTTAAAGAATGACAGACAATATGCCTGCAACTTGCATATCAGATTATATAATGTGTATAAACAATTAGCTAAACTATTACTTAATATATACATAGTATATATAATGAATATTAGCATTGTGCATGGTATCTTCGCTTTGAATTTTGGATCTAGGTTCTTGCACATGATTTTTTATTTCCTATTTTTCTCTGCTCTGAATGGATTTTTTATTTCCTATTTTTCTCTGCTCTGAATGAAAACTTATTTTACAAATGATCAATATGACTCGTAGTGTAGTGATGAGAATGTCTTTATCTTTAATAAGAAGTTTAGGATTTAAATTGTGGGTACGAAGATTATTTTATAAGAAGTGTCACACTTGAATGGGTCAATGCATGATTTTTTAGTTGATGCTCTAATATGTGTTTCGTATCGAATAAAAATTAAATAAAATATTTATTCGCAAATGAATATTTTAACTTCTAGAGTCGATTCAGAAATGAGTTTTGCAATGTGCAAAATTTGAATTTAGCTAAGTCCATTTTGATTACGAGTGTGAAATAAAAGAAAAAAGTGAAGTGTGTAATGTACACTTAGTTCAATCTTTTTGCAAGGCAAAAGGAGTTTATAGATCTGTCTAAAATGAGCATCTTAGATATATTATATAAAAATATATTAATTTGAATCTAACAATATCAAGCCGCCTACCTCCCTTGGGATCTCACATTCCAAGGTAATTTTTCAAGGATATAGTTTTTTTGTTTTTTGAACGAGATAAAATTAGTAAAGTTCAAAATGAAATGAAAAAAATTATATATTTTGATGATATATCTTTTAACTTTACATGGTGTGTGCAGCAAAAAACAATGATTTAAGTTGGACACATGATTTGGCTTTAATACACCTCTATAAAAATAGTGAATGGATAGTAATACGTTAAAAAAAATTACATTATATAAAGAGAGGTTAAAAATAAATATATGCACATGTTATGAGCAAGAATTTTGATTAGTAAAATTCCTAACACGGTTGCCAACAAGATGTGCAAAATAGAATAGTAGTGTAATGTGCATGATGCATATTCATACAAAAATGATTGAAGTAAATTGTCAGAAATATTTTGGTTGTAATTTTTGAGGCAAAGGGGACAGACACTGTGAAAAGGAAATGTCATATGTATACAAATACAAAACATATTCACGGGTGCTTTTCTCATTTTTTTTTATTTTTTTTTTTTATATTCAGTTTTTGGTTTTCCAATTTCTTTATTATTAGAAACAAATGATAGAATATCTACATTTGGATCAACTATGCTTGATTTGGGCTTCATATATAATTGTTAAAGGGCAAAACTAACACAAAACTTATTAGTATAGGATCTAATTATGTGCCTTCTTTTAGTTTTTGAAATTATTTTCCATAACTCATTACCTCGCATATATATATATATATATATATATATATGTGTGTGTGTGTGTGTGTGTGTGTGTGTATATATATATGTGTATATATATATATATATATGCTACACTCAAATATATAATATATGTATCTCAAACATATGTGGACCAAATTAAATGCAATATACAAGCGTGATTCATATATATTAGAAATACTCTGTTTCTCTTGATCGCTTCTCTCCTATATTACTCATTTAAATAGATCGAAATGATTGAACAAGAGTAACTTTCATATATAACAAACATAAAAATGTAATAGTTATAGTTTGCATAATTGCGCTCCATAGCAAATATAAACATGTATATTTCGCTATACATATACAAAAAAAATATTTGTATAATTCGTTATACATATACAAGGACTAGTTGTACAATTCGCTATACATGTATAAAAAAAAGCAGTTGTATACAAAAGCTCAATTGTATAATTTATATATGTATAAAACGAGAAAGAGAGAAAGACAAAAGAAAATTGGGCAAACAATTATGCAATTTATATATTTCGTTTCTGTTTGTATAAACGAGAGAGGCAAGGGTGAAAACCGAGATCTGGATAAAGGAACAAATATTATATATATATATATACATGTATATATATATATATATATATATATATATACACACACACACAAAATTTTTTCTCGTTTTATACAAACACAAACGCATTTTATATATTTGTGTTTGTATAAAAGCGCCACAGAGAGGCGAAAATAGTCGCTAAAGAGTACAATTAAATCAAAGTATATGTATAGCATTTAATTTGAATTAATAATTTGCTATTATATACAATTTTCTCTAAGTTTTAAGCCCCTATGTTTTAAACTTGATTTCTTTAATTAAGTTTAGCATTAGTGAGCGTATTCACAAGTTTAAGTTAACCGTTTCTACTAAACTACCTTAAAATTTATGAGTTTAAAGGTACTGCTATATTTTAAATAAAACATCACTCGGATGCCAGAATTTCTATTTAATTTTAGTATATTGTTGATATGCACATTCAAATAATTAACATCAAAATGAAGTATTCATAAAATCATTACACATAGCCAAAGCTAACAAGAGGTCTCTGCATAACGAGCTACTTTATGCAAGTAGGACAAGTAAACTCAGTTTTCGCAATACTACCATAGAGAAGGTAAAGCTCACCGCGGAATCCATTTCACTATGAGTTGAGACACAGAGAGAATAGACCACATACATATGGACTGGTTTAAGAAAGAATTAAAAAGCAGCTTGATGCTCACAAAGCTAGATAAAAACTTCCCGTCTTTATATTACAAAGATTAGGAATCGTTTGTTCTGCAAACTAACACTTGAAAGACCAAAAATAATTGATGTCACTATTAACAATCACCAGGCTTGTTTTGTCATGTTCTAGCTTACGAAATTTAGTTTAGGAACTCTATCATAAGGAAGAAAAGAGAAGGTAAAATTCTATAGCATTTACAATTATGAGAATCCAACAAATTGGTGTATCCAAACAACAATAATAACCTCACTCCTAGATGCAAAAGAAGGAATCCTTAAATAAATGAAGCAAAAGAGAAGAAAAAACACCTGTTTACAGTTGATCTAACAATGCAGGTTATGAGTCTTTGACAATTGTTGCTCCATCTCGTCATATGCAAGATAAGAAACTGAGGTGTGGCCTTCGTAAAAGAACTTGAATAAGAGTATGTATTCAACAAGGGCAGCACAGATGTATAGATCCTGTTCATGGATTAGCGAAAATGTGCAAAAGCTCTATTTGCCTCTGCCATTCTATGAGTCTCTTGCGTATATATTTTCTGAAGGCTACGAAGATTACCATTTGGCACTGCTCTCCCCTTCAGTGTCAACTTCACACATGTAACCAGTTGGCCGAGCAATGCTTCTCGGTATTAGAACATTTGGGATCAGTTAAATGTCAACCCCAGGAGTTAAAGGTCTTTCGAAGAAGAGAAGGCTAATTTTAGCTTGATGATGCTCGGACTGACCATCTGACAAAGAATTCTGTACAATATCTCTCCTTCCATTTTCTGAGAGTAATAATGAAATATGCATCATGCATTAGTCCAAGCTCTAATGATATTTTCTTTGCACAACTTCAAAGGGTTGAGTCATTGTGGTGTGCACTCAGAGAAGTAACAGAAAAGGATGTACTCCAAACAGAGCTTCATGATACAATTTCTGATGAAGGAGGAGGAATGGATTCCTCGGCAAGAGCATGAAGCATGGTTCTAACTTCTGCGGTGTCATCAAGATAATATGTGGCTTTACTTGGCTTTTGTCCCACTGTGCAAGCATACACTTCCGTGCTTGAAGAAAGTATACCACTATTTATTGCATTTCCAATAATCTCAAACATGTCCTCGTCAGACCTATCATCACCTACGCACAGCACAAAATCAGCCTGCCGGCCACTCTCAGCCATTGTTGCAAAAATTTTCTCCGCAACTAGACCTTTACTAACTCCCTGGAATTGATACAAAAAACAAAGTTAAAAATAAACTCGAGGCGGCAAAAGAAAACAAAAAAGGCCACATGGATGTGTATGAGATAAAACAGGTAGAAAAGAGAATACAGCTATAACAAGAAGACTATTTAGGAAAGCATACGAGCCATCCTATTCAACAATATATTTAACTAAAATTTTCTGGCTGCTCACATTCTGTTGAGAACTGAAAAGTACATGTATTAGGAAAGTAGTTGTTTCTGTTCTTGTTATTAAGAAATGAGTAATATATTCCCTACCTGTTTGGCATTATGCTGGAATTACTTAGTTATTTAATCAAGGCATAAATCTAGCAAATAAAAAAGTTATTTGCTGCAGTTGTTTGTAATAATAATTCATCAGAAATCATGAATCAAACCAACAGTAACTTGGCAAAATCTCATGCATGGCTTCAATATGACAAACAGAACCAAAAAGGGCAAGAAGGTGTCTACTTTCTTCTGTTCTAAAACTCCTTGCAAGTGATTAAGATATTTTAACATGCACCATCTGAGTGATTATCATCTGTTTGACTTAGTCCAAACTGACAGTTGCACTATCTTGGCTGACAGTATCAAAAATCTTCATAGATTAAACACCAAACTCCAAAAAATATTTCAACCATCACCTTTAATTACTTCCATGAAATATGACAGATTTGAAAAAATTGCGTATATTTGATTGAAGCAGCTTTTAATGTCTGCATTAATCTAGAATCACTAAAGACTTTTCACAAACAGTCTGATCATTCCCTGGTGTGATAAGAAAATACAGCTACTCAGTATATAGCACCCATACATAAAAGAATTATAAAGCATGTCAAGATAGAAGACAAATCAACGACTCAGTATATAGCTGGAGATTAGAGCAGGTCCAATGGATGAATGGAGATTATATGTGAAATAGAATAATGTTCATCCAAAAAACAAGAGTCAAATGCAAAGGTTAAGAGATGCCACACCTGAGGCTTAACTTCAACAATGAACTGCCCACTCTTCACAGCAACAGGCTCATTTGCAAGAACACTCTCAAGATGGTCTAACATCTCTTTTGCTTGGCAAGACCCAAAACCAAGATCTGCATCTCGATAATGCCAAACAACAGCACTCTCTTTTGTTTCAATGGAAGACCCATCTGTAGCTTCTGTATACTGTTTCATAACAGGTTCAGCTATCTGCATCCACTGGAAATCATTGTTCTGCCCTACTACTTCCCATTCTTTATCTGCAGACCACCTGGTAATTAAAGACAATAAGTTCATACTGATATACGGGAGATGACAAATAGACACGAAATGATAACAAGCTTGTTCCAAGAATACCTTAAGAAGTATCCGTGTTCCGCAGCAATACCAAGTTTCTCACACGGAGAAAACCACTGGCCTAAACTATCCCTTCCTCGTCCACTCACGAGAAACACAGTATTTCTTTCATCCCCACAAAGTGAGTTAATAATTGAAATAACTTCGGGACTAGGGACCTTATTGATGGCTGTTTGAGGCATGAGAGTGCCATCATAATCCAACAATATTGCCCGATTTTTGGCTCTTGAGTAAGCAGAAACAATAGTGTCAATGGATAGCTTTTTAAAATTAGGATCAAGTGCTACAACCCTAAAACCGAAGCTCAGGCCTATACCCCAGCAACGTCGCCTGAAATGGTCTCTGCAACTTCTCTCCAGATCCTGGAAGAAGCTTCTTGACCAATAAGCTACGTCATGTGTGCTTACATACTTGTAATGCTTCTCATGGCGCAACACCTTCTCACCATCAGCCATTGAAATTGCCTCATTCAGTGCTTCTGCAGTTGCTTCCACATTCCATGGGTTAACACGTATAGCACCACTTAGAGAAGGAGAACAGCCAATGAACTCAGACACTACCAGCATGCTGCTTTTCAGACCATTGGACTCTGCAGTGCACTCTGAACCAGGGATGCCCTGCCTACACACAACGTATTCATATGGTGTAAGGTTCATGCCATCTCTTACTGCAGTTACAACTACACACTCAGCAACAGAGTAATAGGCAGTCCGTTCACGAAGAGAAACTGGGCGATCAATGAACACGATGGGTTCATAACCAGGCTGTCTAAACTTGTCATTGATTCTCTTGACGCTTGTTTGAATTTCTTCTTGTATTTCCTCAATGTCTTTTCCTTTTCCTCGAGCTGGATTAGCAATCTGGACCAGCACTGCTCTTCCTTGCCACTTAGGATGTTGTTTTAACATTTCCTCCAATGCCAGAAGTTTCAAATCGACACCTTTGAAAATGTCCATATCATCAACACCAAGTAAAACAGTTTTACCTTCAAATTGTTGCTTAAGTTCTGCAACTCTCGACTCTTTATCTGCTAGTTGAAGCACATTTTCAATCTGCCTCATGTGAATCCCAACTGGCATAATCTTGATTCCCACTGTCCGTCCGAAGTATTCAAGTCCAATGTAACCCCTCTTTGACTGATACTCTAATCCCAACATGCGACTACAACAGGATAGGAAATGCCGTGCATAATCGAACGTATGGAAACCAATCAGGTCAGAATTCAGTAGGGCCTTGAGAATCTCCTCTCTCACTGGAAGCGTCCTATATATCTCTGATGAAGGGAAAGGGCTATGCAGAAAGAACCCCATTCGCAGCCGATTGAAACGCCTACGCAAGAATGTAGGTAAAACCATCAAATGATAATCATGGATCCAGACATAGTCATCCTCGGGATTTATCACCTCAATAACCTTCTGGGAAAATATCTTGTTTGCTGCAACATATGCCTCCCACCACGACCGATCAAATCGACTGCCATGACTAGCAGAGTAGGGAAGCATATAATGGAAAAGAGGCCATAAATGCTGTTTGCAAAAACCGTGATAATATTTAGATAAAATGTCTGGAGGGAGAAAAGCAGGAACACATTTAAACCTATCCAGCAGCAACTGTGAAACATCATCCTGTTCACTTGAATCGACCTCAACCTTTAAAGAACCAACATAGAGAACTTCCATATCATCTGGCAACCCATCTTTTATGTGCAACAACAACGAATCCTCATCCCAACTAAAATTCCATCCTTTATTATCCGACCTACGCTTAGCTTTTACAGGGAGCTGATTAGCCACTATAATTATTCGATCTACAATAATTGATGATGGAACATCTGATGTAACACTATTAGCTTGATCATCATCAAGCTCAGAAATAACTCCAGCAACTGTCATTACCCGTGGCAGCCGCTTCTTTTCCCGCCCCATCACCGGGAAATTCCCAGATGCTAGATCTAGCAAGTTGGTATAAGATTTGGACATCATCTTTACAAGCCCTTTATTTGCAAAAACTCCTTCAGCAGATCCTCAAATTAGAAAACAGACCAAACAGAAACTTTTATTTTTTCTCTTCAAAAAACTCAATCCACATACATCAAAACAACTTCCTCAGACTGAATCACACCCACCAACCAAACCCCAACAGCCTCTTCTTGTTTATCAAACTGAGTACATTTCAAAAAGATCTGAAAAAATGAGTATAATCCAAGAATCAAAATTAACTCATTAAACTTCAAGCAAAAGAGTAAAAAAAAAACATGATCCAAGCAATAAAACAGAAACCCATTCACAAAATAAAGTTAAAAACTTCAATCTTTAAAAAAAAACAAGATCAAATCCAACCTATACCTAATAATCACCATACATATAAACAACTCCATTAGCAATATCTTTTTTCTTTTCACATAACATTTTATTACATAAAACAACATTAACACTAATAAAGTGTTCAAAAAATAAAAACTTTAATCACTTACCTTTATGAATAATGACGGAAAAAAAATTAGATGTAAACACAGCTCTTTGTTGGTCAAAATACAAAATACTCTGCTTTCAGTCAGAATGAAATCTAGGGTTTAGTCTCTCTTACTCTTTGTTTCTCTCTCTATAAATGTTATATGTATATATATCTTATTCATACTCTTTCTATCAATGTTCATTAACTTTTCATTTCATTAAAAACTATAAACTATAAACCAAAATATGGGGGAAAAAATAAAAAGAGGATAAGGTCGGCCAGCAGACGCGTATTTATGCCAACTGGAATTTATTTTTATTTTTTTCCTCTTTGCCAGGACAAATGGCAGGCTTAGTTGTCTTTTATGTCACGCGCTAATTTTTTTTTCTCTTATATTATATACAATGGTCTTGTGAGCGTATATCACATAGAATGTGTGTATCTTATGAATATAAATTGAAATGTTTATTTATATATATATGTGTGAAAGTTAGAAATATGTTATCGGAAGTTAAATTAAAGGAAATGATTATTCGCTGTGTTTAGAGTAAGAATGTGACACGTGGTTGAATATGAATGGAGAGAAGTGATGATTTAGTGTGGGGATGAGAAGCATAGGAATTAAGGTGGGGCCAGGGGTTTATTCCACGTGGCGTTTCCAGGGTGTAGATTAGCGGATAAGGCTTGAGAGATGACCTGGCAAAGGAGACGCGTCATGGGTGACGTCAGCATGTCGACTTGGCTACACGTTGCCGGCAATTTTTGTTTGAGGTCAGGGAGTTTGGTGAGGTGGTGGGCGTATTAATTTCTATTTTGCCCTTTTTCTCTTATCCCTAATAATAAAGGGTGTTTAAGATAAAAATGGACCCAACGAAGGTGTTGTGGTGCATCGGTGAAATGTTTCATTCGTAATAAAAGGTTTTGAACCTTTTAATTTGAATTTTAAGTATGAAAAAAATTATGTTGACAAATAGGGACAAAGTTAAACTTTTAAATAAGGGGATTCAAAATCTATAAAAATAGATACATAATGTAATTTCGGACATCTATTGTATACCTAAAAAAATTATTTTAATCGTGTCTAACCCCGAGAGAGGTTCGGATGAACCCCTGATCATGTTAAAAAATGACAAAAGTCCACATCGGTGGTTGATGAGATGGGTGGACTCCTTATAAGGTTTGAGCAATCCTCCTCCCTTTGAGCTAGCTTTTGGGGTGTGAGTTAGGCCTAAGACCGAATTTCACGTGGTATCATAGCAGGGTTTGTCTCATGCGATATTGGACCCTCAAGATCAAAATTGTCCACGCACCAGATGCTAAGCAATGGGCGTGAGGTGGGGTGTTAAACAATGACAAAAGTCCCACATCGGTGGTTGATGAGATGGGTGAACTCCTTATAAGGCTTAGGCAATCCTTCTCCCTTTGAGCTAGCTTGCGATTCAAATTTAGTTGGAGCTCTAAATATGGGCTCCGAAAAAAGGTGAAAAATCAAAAAAAAGAAGAAGATGGTAATGGAAATTCAAACAAATAATTTAAAAAACCAATTTAAATGGAATGACAAGCACCCCTCTTGAGCCAATCAAAATCCAAAAAGGTTTCTATTTTTTATGAAATAAAATTTAAAAAATGCAAAAGACAAAAGGATATTTTGGGAATAAAAGAAGTAAGATAGGGAATTAGGTGATTCAAAGAGAAATAGTTGAGTTGGGTGGATAAGTCATAAAAGTTTTTTGACTCATTTTCTGAGTTGTCAAATATTTATGGTGGTTTGAGTTGTGGAGACAAAACTCTCTTTATTTGTGGAACAATCCCTATATTTTATGTACAATATAATTATTATTATTTAATAAACTTAGTGGGCTCCGTCATTTTTCGTCAAACTTTGTCTCTTTTTTTTTTCTCCTTTTTGTTACGTAAATTAATAAAATTTCCACCTCTTTTCTCCTATTTTTTCAACAAAGAAAAATGGTTAGTGTTTTGGTCAAATTTGTCTCCTCAAATATATCACAAGTTCCCTTAAAATATAATTATTTATTTATTACTCATTCAAAAAAACTATACATACAAAATTCAATCCCTAATTTTATTTTAGGTATTTTTTGTACAATGGCAAATAATGTCTCATTCAAAAAAACTATACATACAAAATTCAATCCCTAATTTTATTTTAGTTATTTTTTGTACAATGGCAAATAATGTCATGACCCATTGGGATTATGACGAAATGATTTACCTGAAGAAATCAAAAGATTATTTGCAAAGTTTACTATATACGTATGAAAAAAATAATTATATTTTGTATAATTTTTTATATATATGGTATTATTTTTTGATGAATGGTGTCTAAATTTTTTTGATAAATGGTGTCTAACTTACCATCGTGAGTTATATATGACTATGTTATTGAATGAGTATATCCTTATATCATTAATTAAAAACGATTTTGTTAATGAATAGTAGTATTTTTTGAATAAATTTTACGCAACATAAATTTAAAATTTTCAATATAAATATCGAATGTTCCTACGAGAAAAAAGAAAAAGCAAATAGTGACATAAAATGTTTTTAGCATGTGTTTTATTTAAATGAGGTAGGCGAAGCTGGATAATCCCGTTAGCGTAATTAATGCAAAGATTATAGTTTAGATCTTGGTACACATTGTTTTTATTTATTTTCCTTTAAATTCGTAGGAATATTCTTTAAATGCCAAATGACTTTAGCATGTGCCTATTTTTATTAAATTGGTGTTGTTGCTTTATCTTTCTTTCCCTTTTTATAAATAAAAAATAAAAAATCTTCATTTTGCTTTGACATAGAATTGTTTCAACTTGCCATGTGATTAATTTTTATTCTATTATCTCCTTTTTCTTTGCCTATTTAGGTTCAACGATGGAAAACAATTGTTTTATCACCTTTTAATGGAAGTGGTGATCAACTTATTTTTTATCGGATATTTGTTATGTTTTATCAATATAAATATCGAAGAATTTTATCAATCAAGATTGAGTAGAATTTTTGCTTGCTTTCCTCTTTGAATTGTGCCAAAATTTACTTTTGTTATTGCATGGTGAAATAATTCCTCAATTTCGATATTAACAATCAAGACATCTCTCACTACGAAATGAATCTTCAAACTCAAGCCTCCGATAAGAGGCAATCTTCATACAATTTTCTTGTGGCAACACTTATGTCTTTAATTTAACTTGCTAGGTTTAAAATGTTTCACTTTATCAATTTTGTTAAATAATAACCTTGTTTGATCAAAATTAATGTACACCCACCAATACAAATATCTAGGGACAGTGAAAATGTCGAAATTCCTCTGGCTTTAACTAAAATTTGACTTTTAAAATCAGCAAAAAAAAAAAAACTTTCTCATAGAATATGTTTCATCTTTTAAGTCGATATTCAATGCGAATTTAAATTAGACAGATGAATAAATTTTAAATATTAAATGAATCTTTAAACTCAAGCCTCCGATCAGATAACCTTCTAACAATTTTCTTGTGGCAATACTTCACCCAAATAATTACGTCTTTAATTTAACTTGCTAGGATTTAATGTTTCAATTAATAAATTTTGTTAAATAATAACCTTGTTTGATCAAAATTAATTGTGAAAACCACTCTGGCTTTAATTCAAAAGTGGACTTTTAAATCAGTAAAAAAAAAAATTCTGATAAAATATGTTTCATCTTTTAAGTCGATATGATATTCAATGCAAATTTAAATTAGATAGGTCAATAAATTTCAAATATTGAATGACTAAAATATTATTTTTTTTAAAAAAAAAGCCTAAACAAGTTAAAATTATTATTTAACTAAAAAACATTTTCATGATTATTACATCACTATTATTTATTGGTGTTATTATTATTAGGTATAAGATTGAGTGTAGCATGTGCAGGCAAGATGCCTCTTAATAGTGGGTAGGTTTGGTCTAAAACCAAAACTCCAAAAGAGGATGAGGATATGCCTAATGTACTTTAGGATGTACTTGTAATTTTCTATTGGGAAAATAACTCTTCATATTTTGCACATTCTTTGGCATACTCCAAATCATCCATTGGCATCTTATCATAATATATATGATATGATACTATTCCAAATCCAATTTTGTTTTAAACAAACTTCTACAACTACAATACCAAAAGGCTTCAATTTATCCCCCATAACATTATTATCACTAGTGAAACTTTCATTAACGATATATATATATGTCCTTCAAGTTTTGAATTATAGTATATACTAAAACAAAAGAAATATATATGCCGACTACTATTTCTATTCATCTTGGTCAATGTGGTCAAAGTACGTCAGAGCGATTTAATTATTTTTTTTTAATTAAAAGCTTTTAACAATTGTTCAAATACCTTAATTTAGTTGTCCTTTAAATAATATAAATTTATGCAAAGTTAAATGTAAAAGTGAATTTAATTTCAATTTACATTATTTATATCTTTATTCTTTGAGAAACAAAATGTAACTATTCCCCCCCACCCCCCTTTTTTTTGACGCTATAACAGTACATAACACATGAGTGTTTTTATTTTTTTAATAGAAAGAATTAATATAATCCAACTACTAAGCGAGTAAATTAATATTTAATAGCTTGAGCTGTCCACGTTCATCCAATCGACAATTCCTTGAGAATAATATTTAAGTATCGTTTTTGGTCGGAAACAAGTTATTCAGAGATAATTAATCGCGATAAGTTATTTCATAATGTATATGAGATAACATATTCAATCACTATGATAAAAATGATAGGATACCTAATACCTCAAATTAAAAGTGAGATAAAATATTCCTACATTTTATCTTGAAATTATATATTATATCTTATAACTCACACTAAACAACTTCTTATTATTTTAAACTTTTGAACTTTCTTTGTTAATCAGATACATAGAACTTAGAAGTTATATAGTGATATATTTTACTGACATGCATATGGGTGAGTACATTAAGTTATTACTATAACGTATAGTTGAACTAGTAATAAAATTAAATTGGCTGTAAAAACAGTTGCCATATATCACCTGTTTTTGTAACTGGCATATCCTTTGCAGCTGGAGTTATTGTTTTCTGCGTCTTTTTCTTGTAATTGTCCTTGTTGTTGGCTGGCTCCAGACTGTTTCTAACCAATCATCTTTAGTCAAATTCATGGATATTTGCAAACAATGTGATTTTTTTTTATCGATAAGAATTATAATGGAGTAGCAAGTACAAATAATATTTTTATACGTCTAATTATAGGGTCTTTGGTTCAAACTTTTAGTATGCAATCACATTTGTTAGGAAACGCAAATATGAATTTGGCTAATCGGTGTGAATTTTAATTTAGTTAGGCCATTGTGTCTATGTATCAAACACCATATGGTAAGTAATTTAAAAGTGACTCATATATACCCTAACTGTTACATTCTCGATTTTTTTATGCTCAAAAGTATGATGAGGTACCTAGATTATATTAATATTGTTGAAGGTGTTGGAATTCAGAAAGTTGTAGTTATAAATAATTTTTTTTAAAAAAAAACTTGTAGATTTGAAAAATAGTTATATAAATGAGAACAAGACAAATGCTCCTTCACATGAAGTGTAAAAATGGAGTATATTTTTCACATCTTAGTTATTTTTTCTTGCTAAATTTTGTGGTAGGTGTTTGTTAGGAGAGCAGCTTCCTAAAATTGACTTGTGCATGAGACATTGGACTCTTTTGGTCAGTTGGAGTAATTAGGTGTAATATTTTTATTTACAATAATAATACACAGATTCCTATTAAGAACACTAAAAAAATATATATATAATTAGCAGTGATAAATTCTTAATTATAGTTAAATATATATTTTTAACAGTAATTAGAATTCTTTGTATTGTTCCTAGAGCCTTTAGCGACACTGGATTTTAATGGCATTAACTAATGTCGATAAATACTTTAACACTTTTTATTAATGTTAATATTTATTGCTGTTAAAAGTTATTTTTGTTTTTGTGAAAAATGATACTATAAAATTCAATCTAGTTTTAAAATTTGATAAAATTTTAAATTTATCTGTCTAAGAGTAGAAAACTTTAGAAAGTAGGGATTTCAAAGTTAGGTTGTAATATTAAAAATGGTTCTCAATGTTTTAAAAATAATTTGATGGCCGAATCCTACTACTAAGACGATTAACCCAACATTATATCAGTACCTACTTAGGATAAATGCTTCCTACTTTGAAATTTTTTATTTTTAGGATTCGAATACGAAATCTTAGATCTCTTTTTATTTTCCACTAAGCTTCTTTTTTTACTTCTTTGACTAAAAATGCAAGTTGTGAACTTATTACCACTTCTCAATAACATAAGTTGTTAAACTTATAGTTTATTGAAATGTTTACAAATTATATTATTTTTTTTACTTAAAAACACCTAAAATCAACCCATACGAACGGACTATTTTTAGTTTTTTTTAATGGTGATAAAAATGTTTTTAATTGAAAAATCTCAATTAACGAATACTACTAGTCTATAAAATATGCTACAACAAGCAGCTATAAGGGTCTCTGATCAACAATATCTCCTTAGAATAATATAGTATTATTTCTCTTCTTTAATAAGGTAAATTTCCAAAATTATATGAGATATAATGAATATACATAACATAAATATATGTGGCTATTGTAATTGTAGGCTGAATAGGATTAGGTTATGAAGACATATTGTTGACAAATTAGTAATTAAATAAGTAAGTGTACCCAAAGAGATGTATCACTATAAATAACATTGAAATACCCAAAGTAGCTGGATTTCTGGTGCTGTGCCTCCCTCATTTTGTTGGAATTGTCTTTGCTATTACTATACATACAACAGATAGGGGATAGCTGGCTCCAGTCTGTTCATGTTTGACCCTGTATCAACCATTTACAACTAACTATTTATTTAACCGCTACAATTCTCTCTGTCTACGTTTACTTGTTCATGATTATAAAATGATAAATTTTATTATATCATCTTGAATTTTTGTAAGTAGTCTAATGTTTGGGAATGATAAAACAGATATAAGATGGTAATATCTTTGGGTTTTTTAAATGGAGGAAGCAGAGATATTGAATGTATACTGAACAAGTAAAAATGAACTAAGAGACGATTACTATACTAGTTAGTTGTACTGTAGTATATGTTGTTATAATCAGATTTTAAGAAAATGTTAAAAGCAGAAATGTTGTTATACGAGAATGCTCTGAGAAATCAAGGGTTTTTTGTGATCTAGCATTTTGAAGAGTCTCCGTTTGGAGAAAAATCGTGGTGGAAATGCGGTTGAAAGCTGAAATGAGACGACAGAACGAGTCTCCTTACTAAACCTAACATCCTGTCATCGCTTTCAGATACAAGAAAGTTGGACTAGTTATTAGACCAGAGCTGATAATTCATGAAATTTAAAAAATTCAAAAGAATGATCTAGGTAAATAATTCAACATTTAGTCAAATGCATACGTAAAATATCTAGTTTTATCGAAAGAGTACGAATTCACATGTTCAAAAGTTTAGACTATAAATTACCCCCATTTTAAGCAAGTGATGGCAAGTAACTAAAAGCTCAACCCAACAGGCCAACACAGTCTTTATGGGTTAGATTGGGTTAGGATAGCCCATAGGTTACATGGGCCACATCACCAGAAGGCCCATATATCTTGAATTTCATTTTTGTTGGATATTAAAGAAGGTTAGCCCATCATCTCTGTTGACGTGTTTGCTTTTAGTCGAAAATGATTCAACGTCTAAATTTGTTTGTCTTGAAAGGTAACACTTTAATATAATATTTGTATAGTGTGCGCTCTTAGATGACGGTTGATTGCACTAGGAGAAATTAATACTTGCACGTAACATATAGGCTATAGAATTGTTCATATAACTTTTGGTTCATTTTTTTTTTATCAATAACTAATACTTGCAGAAGTTATGCACGAGATTTAATATGTAACCCTCGTATAGTAAACAATGGTTTGTTTTATTTAACGAGTAAACACCTATTTGGAATTATATTAGTTTGACAAATCAAACTCCCGACAAAATATATTTCAAACATTATACTACACGTATTACACTATATGCATTATTTTTTGAATATTATTAATATACGAATAACTTATTTCCGAATCTAACTAAACTTAATGAAACTGCAAGGCAGCACTATTTATGTTGTTGACATCTAAAAGAGAAAGCATTTTTTCCTTTTCTTTACTCTGAAGAAAAACGTAAAGGGAAATAAAGTAGAAAAAATTATGCAATTATGTTCATGAACCCAATAAGTTGACACATGTTTCAGCCGTTAATTGTTGGACTAATGCAAATTATAGTCATCCTTGATACAAAAGATGAGCCACATTCAATGTTTTTATATATATATATATATATATATCCTTCTGTTTCATTTTACTTGATTCATATTGACTTGTCAATTGATACAATTATCAAGAAAATTTATTAGATATATATTTACTTATTAATGATATTTTTGGATTCTAAATTTAAATACTATTTAAAACTTAAAATTATACAAAAAAAAGCTCTTGTAATTTATTAAAATAGACTTTGTGTTTTTAATATATGAAACGAGTATAATTAAACAGAGTGAGTAGTATATTAAATGATAAACACAATAACAACTACTAGCACTCAAAAATAAAGTTCATTTTCATTATATTCATTCTCATGATGACTCAATCAAATTAATTATAAGAGGATTTGCAAATTATTTTTCTTTCTTTTGGAAGTTACTCAGAAATAGAAAATGGGCTGCTTTTAGAATTTAGCTATGTGAGCCTATTGTTAGTATTAAAGAAATTAATTTGACTTTTGACAAAAATCCTCTAATTTTGAGATTTTGATATACATTTATGGAAAAGACATTAGTCAAAGCCTTTAACTACTTGACCTACCCCCAATTCCTTTGTGGAAGGTCTCCAAAATTTAGTACTCCATGTTCTCGTTTAAAAAGAATGATCTACTTTTTTATCGTTTTTAAATGAATGATCAATTTTTTTTATAATACTTTAATTTTAATTTTTCATATGACATATTTAAAGATATTATATTAAAGAATATTTTGAATGAATATTTTGATATATTTGACATAACTTTAATTTAAAATCGTAAAATTAAAAAGTCTTATTTATTTTCTTAAAGTTTATGTCAAATCGACTAAATTATTATTTATTTAAATCGAAGGGAGTACCTCTAATTAAATTAGGGTTTTGTATGAGGGGATATGTACAAACATGTGATCAACTAGTTTTCTTCTTTTGTCCCTACAAAGACTTGCATCAAATCGTTGAAAAGGTCAAAAGATTTACATTCATAATCTAAGAATATAATATAATTTATGGAAAATCATTTCTTTAATTTGGGAAAAAAGATGAATTACCAAAAGATTGAGAGAAAAAGTAAACAGATGTTATAGCAAATGGTTAAGTAAAAACGATTTAACAGAAAAAAAAAACAGGGAAGAGCTTAAAGAACTATCCAATAATAATATTCATTTGCATAAAATTATAATCAAATGATATACCACTTCAATAAAAGATGCATAAAATTATAATCAAATGATAATACACTTCAATAAAAGAGACACTCAGTGACAATAGATTTTTCTATTGCCACAAAAATATTCAGCGCAATTATATTTATAACAGTATAGAGTTGCTAAGTCTTCAACGGCATTTATAGAGAATGTTAATTATTAATATTCAAATCTATTATTATCATCGCTAAGTAACTGTCCATCTTTACTTAAATGACAAAAAAAATGTTTCATCACTAAAATCCGTCAATTTGTAGTGCTTTACTGTTTTTGATTTGCTTTTTTTTCTTCTTCATTTTTTGTATAATATATGGTTTTTATTTTCTTTTTCTAGGGGAAAGAGAGAACATTGAATTGGGGAGGTGGGACATAGATTGGTGAAAATATTACACTATTTGATGATATCACATAAATCTTTTTCCAAAACTTTTTTATTAATCAAATTAATTAAACACTACTACATATAAATGCTTTCCCTCCACACAAACAAAGACAAAAATACACTCATCATCATCATCAAACATTTTCTCTCTTAACACATTTTCATATATAGATCTAGTTCATAAATTAATTGCATGGGCAACTTAGTTCATAGACCTTGTCCATCTTTCTCCATTTTTGTGATTATGGTAATATTAATGGTTGCATCTTCAACAACATGTCACAGATTATTACTGCCAATCGAAACAACGACGACGACAACAAGTGGAGGAATGAGGAGTACTACTAATAGTAATAATCAACATGTTAGTTTGGTGAAACGCAGAGTGCCATCCTCTGGTCCAAGCAGAAGAGGTCATCGAAAAGTTTTTCCTATTGCATGATTAGCACATTTGTAACATTTTATATGATCTTTACACTAAGGTGATTTTGTCTTCTTTTTCTTTGAGGGGTGGGATTGGAAATTAAAGTTAATTAGATATATGAAAGTGATGTAGTTCTAAAATTAATGATTAATTTTTGTGGTGGATATATATATATATATATATATAGTAGATTAGTTATAAGGAAATCTTGACTAGTGTCTCCTATATACCTTTCATGAGCATTGTAATGTTTTTTGCTAACTGTTTTGGATGTGGTTGGTTTACCTTTTCACCATTGAGTGTTAGACTTTTAAATTGTTTTGAGTATTATATGATATTATATGTTCTTCTAGTACCAAATATATGTAAAGCTTCTAAAAAGCAAACATTGTGGTTTGACATTAAGAGGAAAATTTTACTACTATGTATGTTACTAATTGGTAACTTTTTGACCAATGGTACATAAAACATGTTTGTGTGACTATTTTTTTTTAAAAACAAATAGGAAGAGATTATTCAAAAGTTAATCTAGCATGGCCTTATCAATTAGTCTCCTTTCTTTTGGAGAAAATAATTTGATATTCATTTCCCATCTTACTTCATTGTCGTTAAAGGGGGAAATGAAAGTTTATTTTTATTTTTTTACGAGAAAAATAAAAAAAATCCCAACTAATGTAAGGCTTAATTATATTTTTTTCGTGAGTTTTTTTTTAAATTATCATTTTTGTCAGATTTCAGTTTCCAAATATATATATCTAGCGCGTCCTGATACCTGTATCTCAGATGCATGAGATCAAAATTAAGTATAATTTGTTTCAGATACACTGAATCTAAGTTGATTCACTTGTATTTCAGATACATTGAGTTTCTCTCCGCTCTCGCTCACTTTTCTCCTCATGTATATGTATTCCAAAATATATCTAGAAGGTATTTGGTACATGTATCTAGCATGATTCACATGTACATAGACTCTCTCACTCACTTCCTTCCTCTCCCGATTGACTCTCTCGTTATGTATTTGTATTTCAGAGTGTATCTGATATAAAAAAAGACACATATTTAAAAATAGCATACTTGAGATCTGTTAATAAATTATTAATTAATATAAAATTATTTCAATCTACAGAGGAAATTAGTAAATGTGGTAAAAATGTCTTGTAATTAAGTAGTGGCAGTAGTTTTTTTGATTTTAAAAAATTACCCATTACCCTTTCCCCCCCCCTTAAATTATAGAGCCCTATCCCGTGGGATAAGCAAATTGCTTAAAGATTGACCTTCAGTAGACTACTGCAGAGTTGAGTCATTTCAATTAACAGTGTGAAAAAAGGAAAGAAGAAAAAGACACTATATTTTTTAAATGTACTAACTACATTTAAAACAAAAAAAAAAAAAAAGACGCTTGGACACAGAGATATTTAAGGGAAGTGAAAATGAGGAATAAGAATACAGGATTGAGAATAGAACTTTATTAGTACGATAAAATTTTAATAGTCAATCAATTGAATTATTAAATTTTTTTTATTTATGCAATAATAATTTTTTATTTATTTATACGATATAATTCTCCACGAATATTATGTATATTACTTTGTTGAGGCTTTGCCTTGTTAGTTACTTTAATATTTTTACCCTCATGTTATTTCCCCTTGTTTTGAGGGCGTCTTCCATCACTGAAAGAAGAAGCAATAAATAAGATGGGGAAAAAATGCAGACATTTAAGCTAAGGTCACGAGATAATGCTGAAAACATATTACGTCAATCACTCATCATCATTTATTGATCTATATATATTCCTTTATTTTTTAACCAATAATTAACAATTAAAAGATAAAAGAATGGAAAATCATAACGTGAGGTGAAAATGAACAAGCTTTAAAAAAGAATGTTTTTTTTAAAAAAATAAATAAGGAAAGGATTACTCATTTTTACAAAATCGAAACTACGTAAAGATCCAATTAGTTCTTGGTCTTTTGATAATGGGCTTCCCAAACTTTTATTATGGACTGGTAATGGGCTTTTCCATCTTTATAATAGTGGACTGATAAAATTTCCAAATTTACATACACACTACACCAAATAAAGAATTTTAAGATAATTTTTTTAGAGGCAATAATAAATATGGTTATTTATTATAAATACTATATATGAATGTCGGTAGAGACGGTAGTAAGTTTGAATGTAATGACACTAATTTAATTGTGGATAAATATTTTTATAATAATAAATGTTAGTAACGTCAAAAAGAAAAATCTATTGTCACCGAATATCGCATTGGTGGGCCAAAACTACAAAAAAAAATTAAGGGTATAGGGAGTTTGAAATGATAGTCACGAGATAATAGTGAAAACGTACGTGTAACATATATCTATCTATATATGCCTTGTTAATTAATTACTTTATATGAGTATCCACATTTATTGCATTAATGAATAAGTTTGAATGCAGTATTCATATTTCCATGGAATGAGGGCATTATAGGTCACTTTCAATTTATATTATTTGCTACTAAAATTCCAGTCAAAGAAGATCAAGAAGAAGAAAAGCTGTCTAAATTTGAATTTCTATCTTTGAAAAAAATCATAGTACAATTTACTTCGTTACAAGCTCGTGAAACTCGTAAATACGTAATTTTCTGTTCACACGTGCACTCCATCTCTTATTTCCTAAAGATATTAATGCACTTACAACAATTAGTACTCATTTTTCTTGGATTAACAATCCAAAAAATGGTCCTTTTTTTATTAAAAATATAGATATAATCTCATAAGTAACACGTATTATGAAAAAAATTGTGACTGAAGAACCTATTCAAATTTGAATGCAGAAAAAATTGGGAGAAAAGTATAGAATTGCAATTGAGTATTGTAGTGAAATATTCTTATTAATTATTATATCTTCAGAGGCTTGCAACGTTTTGTAGTGTACAAGTAAAAATGAAAAGCGCGATCAGAATATTTAAAGGGGCTCGACAATGTAGGTGTGGCATGTCCCTTGAATTGCAATAAGTTTATGTAATGTGTCTTTCAGTTTGTACCTTTCGCGGGAATATGGCTTACGTGTTTTCTTTTGCATTTGTAACTCATTTATATATGCTCCATAATTTATAAATTAAAAGCTTTTTCTTTTAAAAAAATAATCCCAAAGTAATAATAATGCGGACAACTTTGTTTTACTCTTTTTTCTGCGATTTCTTTTACTATTTTAGTTTCTTTTTAAAAATTTTATCCAATATAATAATCAGATATTAACGATTTTTTAAGAATCAACACGAGTTCAATTAATAGATATAAAATTTAAATGAATTGATCGCGTCATATTTTTGTGGATTAATTTTAGCTCTAGTAGACTAGATTTTAGAAAACATAAATTTGTGTGGTTAGTACTTTATATCTTCTACTTGTGGTCAACGTGAATGATGATTAGTCATTTCAACACTTGTCTAAATAGACAATTAAGGATCTTTCTTTCGGTTCCTTAACAGATTGAGTACTAATTAATAATGTGACAGTCAAGTGAAAAATTCTCACCAACCCATGATTAAGTGACTAATCTGTTGTTTATATAACGTCACTTATGTTTTAATTATCCATGCACTAGTTAATTAAGTTGACTCCTCAACCACTAACAACTCCATTTTGACCCAAATTGTACCTATAGCATATTGTTTCTCGGAAACGAAGGACTCATTTGGTCTGGAATCTTAGTTGCGAGGACTCTCCACTTTTAATGCCGTATTCGTCTCGTATTCTCTAAAAATATACTATTTTTGGCAAATTCAACTTGCACCCGTTGACATTTTTGAAAAGTCCGTACAACATAGATTGGAACTAATTGTTGTTATTATACATATATTGACAGATTTCCTCCTTAGTAACGTAATATAAAAAGACTTTTTTGTCTATTAGTATTGTGCATACGTTTGAAGTTTCACAGCAAAACATGAAGGAAAATAGCAAGCAAACAATAATATTTGTATTTCTATTTATGCGAAAGTTACAATTTTTTTGAAATCTTTAAGAAAATATATGTAATCCCCGATTTTTCTTTTCACTACTGTCTTGATTTAATGGAATACTTGTTGGGAAAACTTCTTTATATGTGAAAGACTGAAGATCGAGAATTATCTATGTATTTATGTGTGTGATCTTCTTTTTATGCTTTCTTTTTTTGGTCTTATGAGTGCCCCTTTATATAGTTGTTAGATAGGGTTTTTGAGGATATTTCAGTCTTCAAGTAATTTTAGAGAAGCTTGGGCTTGAAGAGCATGAGTTAGGTTCACTGACCCAAAATGTAATTTGGACTTTATTTAAGTTATATATTTCAACTTAAATATTAATCTCACTTTATTAACCAGTAATTCGACTTGATCAATATATCATGACTTTATAGACTAATCCATAATTTAATATGAATTTGTCAATAAAATTTCACTGTCTATACGTTGTTATTTACTTAAATCTTCACTTATTTACATATTTAGATTGCATTATGTTAATTATAATGTCCCTAAATGTGTTTGTTAAATAATCCTAAAATAATTTGTTCCCGGCGAGAGTCGCTCAATAAAAAATTGAAAAAAAAATTATTTTCTAACATTTGACCAATAATTATAATTTGAGTGGCTAAAAAGGAATCATCGCCTAGTATGGATACTAAAGTGTATTAATTAGTACTTTATGATAGTTGAAGTATATAGAAAAGAAGTCCCTCAAAAGTTGTTGTTTACACTTTACACATTTTGCAGCCCAAGTGCATGTGACACTTTGGTTCATCTCACATGTCACAAATCCATCAATTTCGTCCCCATTGAATTTTTCTTTACATTTGTTTGGTCCTACAATTTGATTAAAAGCTAATAGGAACCTTAGGAAAAATTCTTTAAAAACATATTTTCTAGTCATTACCTAAAGTTAGAACAAATCTATTTTCAGATTTTTTTTTAAAAAAAATATGAGATAAGTTACAAGATTCATAATGTTTGAGAATAATTCAAAAATATATTTATGAATGGTCATTCTACTTTCAGTTTACGGTATTAAATCAACTGAATTATTTTTATATGGAAGATTACTTAAATTTAATGAATTATTTACAAAAAGTTGGTATATAATTTTTTCATATTTACCAATCAAACAAAGTCTCTAATTTTGCAATGATTAACAACACAAGAAAATCGAAGGAGAAAAAGGAAGTGAAACATTAGAGGTCAAATTTGAATAAATATTTTCTTCTCTTCTTTTTGTTCCTTTTTCTACGTTCTAAAATTAGTTAAAAGTTCTTATCATGCTTTCCAATTAGTTCAATTTAAATAATGTGCATATCCCACTAAAATATTTTTTAATGGAATAGACCAAATAAAGCCAATGTTAAGATAAAATTTAAGCTATATTTTGAACCATTCTTTAGTAGGAAGAATATTAGATTAGTGTTGGAATCAATTTTTCCCAACTTTTAGGCAGCTCATTCATGGCCTTTCAAAAACTTGATTCCACACCTATCACACTCTACTGTGAAATAAAATAAAAATAAAAATTCTACCGTCCAACGCCCTTAAATTAAAAAATACCTTGTAGAAATTTCAAAATTAAAGATCAACCAATTATATTTCTTTTTTGCTAGTCATCGTTCCTTTCCAATTTTACTTTAAAAAAACAAAATTCCTTTGTTATTATGAATTATAATTGTTATTCTTCTTTGCTCAGTGGTGTTAAATTTGTAATATCATTTATACTGAGCTTGTTTAATTCAAATTCATGAGAGCCATTCACTATATAAAAAATGATTATTAGAGGCTAATTGTCATTAAATATGTATAACACTCTTTATATATATTTTTAAAGCCTTTAACGACATGGTTTAATGACAGTTAACTAATGGCGGTAAAGATTTTAATATTTTTTATTAATGTTACTGTATTTATTGTCGCTAAAAGTTATTTTTGTAATGATTATGATAGATAATAGATTGACAATGGCAATACAAAGAAACTTGATAGAATTCTAGTTAACAAACTTTCGAGAAAAAAAATGCATATAATATCTTAAGCATATCTCATGTTAGAAAGTGAGAAAAAGTGAAAAGCTTTCCTAAACAAATTCATATGATATACACCCTTGATTAACTCAAAACAGAAACTACATACTTATACAAAACTAGCCTTGATGTAATTCAACTGTCTTTAACAAATAATATTACTGAATTTTTGAGGTTACAATTTTAAAATTATTAAATTAGACTATTAGTCCTCATTATCCTGACTTTTCTTTCGGGCCCTCCCATTGCTATAGCTATAAGGCATAAGCTATGGCAACTCTAGCTCGCAACCACAGGGCCCCGGCCTGCGAGTGAGCTGAGTGGTCAGCCTCCATTGGAATTATGTTAGGAGGTCTTTTGCTTTTATCAGATTTTGAAAAGATACTACAAGTCGGGGCACGATAGTCAAATTCTATATTCAAGTATCTCTCTTTTTTTAATTTTTTTTTTTTCAAATATGTGATATAAGAAGCAAGAATCGAAAAACAAAAAGCAAAATCCACCAAGAGAGGGGAAAAAATGGGCCGTCGAAACTGGAAACAAGATTCTTGAAGCATCTATCTAGATCTTAATTGTTATGTAATGTCATGGTCATATGGGCTATATGGCCCTTCAAAATGCAAAATTTATATAACAAAAAACTTAGATTATAACCAAAATACTTTATAAAAAGTAATTAGGAAAAAGGCAAGGAAAAAAAAAGAAAAAGAACAAGAAGTCTCCTAACGCGTTTTTATTTCCCCTTTTTTGGCTTTTTTGTTGTGGAAGAATATTCACAAATTTTTTTCTGAAAATCCCTTTGGATTAATAATTTCATATAAGATCAAAAGAGTAACATGTGCAAATTAAAGCTTAATAAAAAAGCAGTGGCAGTAGTCAAATTTTCTACACCAAAGCCACGTATACTTTGATTGGTACATCAACCACACATGTACAATCACCCAATTAAAGCCTTTATAATGAGTTAATGACCCATTATTAATTTTGTTTTCAATTTTCCATTTTCTTGAAAATATTGTCACTGCCAGCACACCTAATAAGACTATTGAAAGAGAAAATGAAATAAAATAGTTCAACAAATAGTAATAAAAAGTGAAAAGAAATAAATAAATACAGACTCATGAATCATGATTCAATTTAGAAATAATAGAACCAATAATCATCAAATCAAATGATCCCTAACAAGAACAACAAAAACAAAAATTAAAAGTATAAGTAGTATACAACTCCATAAAATAATTTTTTTTAAAAAAAATTCTATATCATCACTCTCCCAGCTGTACAATTTTCCCCAATTATACTAACGTTTACAAATCGTGACCTAATTTAATTCCCTCCAAGAAAATGAATCCAAAACTGTAACATAAAAAAAAAAATGTTTACATGAGTTGGACAGAGTCAAGGCTCTGACCGCGTGCCTGTTATTAAAATTAATGGCCAACTCCGGGGCTGGGAACTGACCGGAGAATCCGATCGACAGCTGCGAGATGACGGGCGATAAGCTTTTCATCTGTTGTATAAGAGTGACCTTTTTTGCTTGGTGTAGAAGCTGGTACTCTGCCTTTAGGCAGAGCATTTAGATACAGAGACTTTAAATTTGATACTTTTTTCGCTTCGTGAGAGTTTAATAACTTTCTCGCTTCCATTGATGATGAAAATGATGCTAAGATCAATACAAACATCAATAAAATAGATGTAGAAATCCTTGAAAGAGCCATTTTATATTTTTTTTTTTTTTGAGGAAAAGGTGTATTTTTGAATACTCTGTGTTTTGATGATGTGAAAAGTTGTGTGTTTTGAGAGGATTGAGAAATGGGTAGGTTGAAGTATATATGTATATATATATATATATATGGAAGTGTATATATTTATTGAAAAAAAGAACGCGTGACGGTTTGGGAGAAGAGAGGAAGAGGGAGTGCGTGGAGAAGAAGTTAGTTGGGCTAAGTCAAAATGAAAATTTTATTTTCTTTCCGAAATTGATGCAATTTCTACTTCTTTTTGGGTGTATAATTTTCTTTTGGTATCAAGGGGGCGGAATGTAGCGTTTAGTCCACCCTTTTTCCTAACGAGGAGGTAGGGTGGACATTTCATCCCGCCCTTAATAAAGAACGTGAATTTTTGTGAATAGGTTTAATATTGTGACTTGTGTTGATCGTTTAAAAATGAAGGATTTTTTAATATTAGATTTTATTTTTGGCATAATACATATATTAGATCCTAAATTTGGCTTCAAATTTTAATTTTGACCTCAAGCTTTCATAGTGCATAAATAGGCACTTTAACTATCCTATCTTTCAATAAATAAACACGTGATTTTTGGAGCCAAAGTGCGTAAAATGCAAACGCTCCCACGTGTATTAGTGAGCCAATTAGTGGCTGCCAACTAACTAAACATTTTACATGTCTTTTTTTAAAAAAAATATCTTACATGTCATTTTGAAACTAAAAAGAAAAATTAAAATGAATTTTAATTAATATAAAAGAAATTCATTAAAATTGTCATTTCAGCATTTTTTTCCTTTGTGGGCCTCGAAAATTATTTCTCACTCGCGCAGAATGCGTGCATTTCATGCATTTTGCCAGGTAGGAATCGCGTGTTTATTTATTGAAAGATGGGATAGTTAAAGTGCCTACTTATGCACTATGAAAGTTTGAGGTCAAAGTTAAAATTTGAAGCTAAGTTTAGAATCCATGTATTATGCCTTTATTTTTTATTGAGCTTATTCAATGTGAATTTAAATTAACTAAAATAATAATTACAAAATATCGAATGAATAAAAAAGAAAATACAAATCAAGTCATGACTTAGCGATGTTAATTTACTAAGCTCTTGATGCTTTCTTATTAGAGAAGAATTTCATTGTTGCATTTTTTTTCCTTTTTGGTTCCCGTTGATTTTTTCTCTTCTTTTAATTATTCCTTGTGATTTTTAAAATTAGTCATGTTAATTATTTGATATTTTTGAAGTTTAAAATTAAAAAAAATCATTTCATCTTTGATAGCAATACTGCAAACACGTTGAAATGAGACATGAATAAATATAAAATGATTTTAAAAATTCCTCCTGATTAATATTTTTTCGAAAAATATAAAAAAGAGATACAATAAATAATTTAAAAAGAATAAAAGGGAACCCAAATACCATAAGATCTCTAAACCAGTTATTCAACGATAATTCCTCAACGAGTTTATTAAGATCATGGTTTAAAACAGGTACTAGAAAAAATTAGAAATAAGCGCTCTTTTTTCTTTTTTTTTTTGTTTAAAAAATTTAGCTTATTTCTGAAAATTATTTACGGTAATCATTTATCTATTTTTTCATAAAAAGTAGTTGCGACTTGATTCAATAGAATATAATAAAGATTGTAGCAATAAAGTTTAGATTTTAATTTGTTCTGACTTTTTATATAAGTAGAAATTAAATTTATTCTGAAAATTAAGTCGTAAAATTTTTTTTTTCTTTAATAAAATAGGAATATAAAAGAGCCACGTAAAAAAGTAATTAGGTGAAGAGTGAGGTCATCCACAAGCTAATTTTCAATAGTAATATACAAAATCTAGTCAATTATAAATATAGTGTTTAATTTATTACACACAATCATCTCATTATAGGTTAACTCAATCTTAATACACTCTCGATACACAATAGTTACACACTTTATCTTCTACAAATTGGCTAGGAAAAAGGGGAAGGAATTATAAGGTTAACTCAACTAGCTAATTAATTAAGCTACATATATTCCATTTTCAATATAGTTTTTAATGATGTTTGATGATAAAATTACTATTCCGATATTTTCTCGATTTTAATTTCTTTTAAACATGTTAAATTTTTATTTTATTATAGAAAGAATATATCTTTTTTTTATATATAATTTTTAAATTTTAACTTTTTAGCTGATATATTTAAGATTATAACTTATAAATAGTAAAGTAACATTTTGCTATATAATACATATTTTTAATTTAAAATAATAATATTAATCTTTTTTATTTGTTAAACTTCGTACCAATTAAAATAAAAATAATCTACTATTTTTAAAAAAATCAAAGAAAACTAAATTGGTCAAAATTCAACGACCGGCTATTACACCGGAGGCTACCGCCCTTTTATTTGTCGTATCTTTAATCCCCTTTTCCCTTATTCTCCTCATGCTAATTTGCCTCTCACATTTTTTTTTCTCCATTTTAAAATTATTATTTTCTAGCAATCTTTTCATTCTAATTTTCCATATCGTAGATTTAAATTCAGAAAAATTAAAATATATGTGTAACACATTTTAATTTAATAACATGGGATAAATAAATTAAAATGAAAAGAATAGAATTATTTTTCTATTTTTAGATATAATTTATGTAATTTTACAAATAAGAAAACTAAAACGTGTCATAATTCTGACTTTAAACGAAAGTACTAGTAATATAATCAAGTAGGCATTGTCCTGCACTAAAAATCCACAATCTCACTTTAATTTTAAAATTGTGACCACCGAAATTAATTTTGTCGGTCTTAAAATCCTAAAAAGTACTATTTACTGCTTGACCTTCCTTTCTTTAAAAACAATATCCTTATTTATTTTATTTTAGAAATATATTTTTATTTGTTATTTTTAACCTATCAAAAAAGGATGGTTATTTTTTTTTTCCTCATGCTTTGTATCTAACATTAATTACTTACTTTTCAAGGCCTAATAGGGCTAATATCAATTAATAAGAATAGTGTGGTATAATAATCACGTCAAATTATTTTTAATGAATTATGTCAGGTTCAATCATGATAAATAAAAATGAATGGAGAAAATAATAAATAAATCTTACCCTAGGGTCCAGGTTGGTGTAATTCTATTAACTTCATAAGATTACAACGTATCAAGTTGGGATCTTGTGCTATGTTTTCAGTTATTATTTTTTTCCAGATTAAAACCTCTAAAATAGATGGATTTTAATTTGCTGCTTTAAAAGAGCAACGTTAATGCATCAAAATATACGTGAAATTGTAGGGTAGGGTCTAGATATTACCTAACACTAAATGAAATAGTGATCTTCATCACATTGATCGTTATGGCCCATAATCAACACAAAAAAGAAAGATTTATTTAATTTGCTTTTGCAAAGTGCATTGAAGAAAACAATTAATAAGAGATAAAACTTTTGTTTTTGTTGAACCCCCCACGCAATATTAATGACCCAAGTTATAAAAGTAATTATATTCTAAAGGTAGAAAAGTATCAAGTCATATTTCATATAGAAAAATAAATAAATTTACCTATTACCCATGATTTATGAATTAGGTATTGATTAGATAAATTGATTAGGGCATGGAACAACATATATCAAGTTATGTGACTAAAAATGCAGTTTCTCTTAATGAAAAAAATGATACTCATCTCGTCTCATATTATTCGTTCATATTATGAAATAGTATTTGCCCAAGTCACTTGAAAATTGAATTAATTAATTTTGGAAGTGTTAATCTGTTTTCATGTACACATTTAGCTACAAAATAGATACTATTACATACTACAACCTAGCTACGCTATTATTTTCATGCTCCAAACTTAATTATTAGACATTTACATATTGTCAAGCAGTGACTCTAGTGTGTATATTTGAATTTTGGTACCAAGGAATGTTGTCCAAAATTTTCACGTTTTCTTGGTAAAAATATTTTTAAAAAATCAAGAAAATAATTTTCCTCACAAAAATAAAAAAACTCGTTCTATATATGACATTCCACACTAATTATTTTATCCTTCACAGTCAATATAAATTCTTTCAAATCACTTTTCTTTTTGAAATTGAAAAAAAATGAGAAAAATATTTTCTTTCCGATTTATCCTATATTAAAATTTTTACCTTACCATCAACACTCAAAATAATGTCCCAATTTTTATAGTATAGTTGCTTTGTACGTACATTATTATTGTCAAAATTTCAACCATCACATGGGTATGTTCCAGTATGAATGTCAACAACATGCTCCAAATCCTTTATAGTCAAAGCCTCATCACTTTAATTTCTATCTTGTTTTTTTATTTGATCTTCATATTGACTTTTAAGGTTTATACTGAAATTTCTTCGAAAATTAAGGGGCTCATAACACTTTTTCCAATTTCCCTTTTTCGAAGATCTTGCCTTTGCCTAATTTGCTTGGAAGTAATACTCAAATTCAACAATTTCCTCATTATCACCAGACAAATTCACAACCTATCATAACAAAAAACTATGACACGTTTCTTCCAAGTTTATTCTTGAAAATACAGATTTTATAGCTAGTAATAAAAGCCTTCAGAATGACAATTCATTATATAATAGATATTTGTATTTTTGCGTGAATCAAAATTAATTATCTCAGTATATATCGATCGATTAAAATTTTTTGTTATGATTTCGCGACAAATAATTAAAGGACAAAAAGAATGGGAGTAGTCAAACATTAGTTGTGATTAAGAAAACTTATTGACCAAGAAAAAAAGCTAATTGAATCCAGGTAATGTAGTTCAAATCAAAGTTGTTAGGTAAGTACATAAGTTTTCACTAGCTTAAAAACTAAGCTTTGAAAATATCCTCCCGTTCACGGATCAAAGTTGCCTTACAAAGAGAACGTTTTACCTATAATTTTTCAGCGTAAATTCGAATTTAGGGCTTTATATATACTATAGATATTGAGTATCGGGAGGGAGACCCAAAAAAACAACATGCTCTCTCTTTTATTTTTACTCGACTCATTTTATTTTATTTGAGTCAATTTAACTAATTTACAGTGATAAATTAATTAACATGAATCTAATATTTTAAATTTATTATATATTTAAAAATTATATAAAAATACTATACATTATCATTTTTTTCATATTAATTTAGTATGACTAAAGTTGATGCAAATTAATTTTTGAGAAAGCGAAATATGATAAATGAAATACAAAGTTGGTAGAATTTCAACGAATGATTTTCATTCAACTTTCAAGTAGTTAAAAATTTTAATTCTTGTCCACACCACACGTGTAACCTTACGTGTATGTGCAAGATTTATTGTCCACCCGACGATATATAGCCGAAATAAATTCGTCAAAGAATAAACATTTTAACATTTTTCATGTTGTCCTATGCAAAGTACGTTTAGTCAATTTTGAAATTATCGTAAGTCATTTAACTTGGATTTTGATGCTGACTAAAATTCCTTAAACTCCATTTTTCCAACTTTAAGTGAGATTAACGAATATAGAAAAAAATAAATAAAAAATCAAAAGTTATAGTCCGTCCACTTAACGCGTGCAGTTAATTAACTTATTATTATATACTTTTCGTATCATATCATTATAATTAAATATTAAGTTAATTAAACAAGATTAGTCCCGCCAGGACACCACAAAACTAAAAGGATTTATTTACCCAAAAACTTGGGCTTTGTTTTGTTGCTGTAGTCGCCATGCCATTAGCATCTAATAAACTGGTTACAATTTGCATTTTTTTAGTGTAATATTAAAAATTATCGCAACTTTCTTTGTGCTTTTAATTACTACTACTTATTTGGAGACCTTTTATTTGTTGAACTAATAAGTCATAATTAGTTTTCTTTGCGAAATTTATTGAAATTTTGTGGGATACCACGTGTTCGATTCCTCTTGGGATTCATGGGGCTAGATTACTCTATCTTATTCCTGCCTCATGCCTACATAAATAGTAATTTATGTAGTAGTATATTTTCTTAAAAAAATCATCTCGAATATCTTATAAACATTTAAAATATTTATAAAGAGATCAATTCAAGTTATCGTTAATTCGAAGAATATATCACTAACACATATTTAAAATTTATTAAGAACATCTACCAAAGTATTTAAGACTTCTCTAAGAAGGCATATGCTCATCAATTAATTCATTAAAGGAAGATATTATATACGTACGCATAATTTAGTCAAATTAACTTTATGATTAGTCCTATCAAATGAATTCTTAATAAATGCGTCAGAATAGTACTTCTATTTGGGGGCACATAGACAACAAAATATAGTGTAGTACGTACTAGCTAGAGAACTATTCAAAGCTTAATTAGATTTTGGACAAATTTCACCCTTAAATTTTACTTCCTCTCTAAAGCCGGCAGGCACATAAATCAACAACTGGCTTTACAATTATTTTAGAAAATATGGACCATTTACTTTATTTGCTTTTGAAGTTTCAAAGTTAATAATTACTCTTGTAATTTACAGCATCCTTCCAAATATAAGAAATCATTGAGCATATCATATGTTAATTAGTACACAGTACATGGTACACTTATTTGGAGCTGGATTATGGCAAAACCTAAAAGAAAAATACATGAGGCCGGTTATTAGGTCAAAATGCACAATACGTGTTATGAGTTTGAATCATGATAAATATGACATCAGAGTTAAACACTTTCGTAGTGCAATAGTAGGGGAGAATTTCAACGAGAACGTGGAGCCCTTAAAATAAGGGTGGGGGCAATAATGTTGGATCGTAGAGTAGGACTGACATAATTCTAGGTAGACAATTTGAAAAAGAGCCACATGATATCTTTTGCGAATCTCATATCAAAATGGAAGAGGAAAGTGAAGATATACATAAGTGATAAGTCGTAACATAAGTTCATATTGTACGCATGTTTTTAGCTCAATGATGGCGTAATCCAAGGCGGACAGTATCTAAAAATTGATATGCCAAAGCAGACAATATATGTCATAAGCTTGCATCGTGACAATATATGTATGTACTTACTCATCTTGATTATTGATTTTCATATATATATATATATATATATATATATATATATATATATATAATTAATTACTACGAGACTCATTCTAATCTTGTTTTTTGATTGAGCACATGAGATGTTTGGAAGCATGCTTGAATTAATCTTCTTGTAATATTTATCATTATCGATAATAAACAAATTAAAACAGAAGTACATTTTCTGTTAGGAAGTAGATAGGATATGCAAAATAATAATAATAATCAACAGAAAAAAATACTAAGCACGCGTCTTTTTTTAAACATTAAATGGTCAATTAGGTATAATTTCCTTGATCTAGTGCTAAAAAATATTCTAATAAGTACCTACCATTATTTATATATCATACATAGATTGCACGCGATTAGATTAAGTAAATCTACCTAGCTAAACTTGAGTTTGGATTACACATTTGAATTTTTCAGACTGAAAAATGAAATAAACAAATCACATATATTGTTATTATCTTTTGCAAGCAATCATCTAGTAGTTACACTCACGTAATAAGTTTTATAAGGAAAAGTATAATATTTTTGCCATGCTAACTTGTATGGTCCCAAGTGATCAAGCTATTTATTTTATACATTCTTAGCATTTTAAAGGGTATTTCTATGTTATTTAAAATTAAAAAGTCAACGATAATCCTTGATCTAAATCTTTTGCAAAGTTTAAATAATAATTATTTATCCATAATAAAAGACAAACTCTCTAAAATAGTCACAGTGGCTGCCACTTTAAGTGACAACCCATATGCGTTGCTTAGTTATTTTATTTTATTTAATTAACTGTCATATTCCCAAGAGTACTGTTTCCACTGTATAATAATGTTTTAATTAATTAATTTTCATTAGTTTACCTATTTATTTTTGTCTTTTCGAGCTAGATGGCAGGCAAAATCAACACAGGTTGGTTTAGTTGTGTTTAGAAATTAGAATCACCTAAGTGTGCAAGCAAATCATGTTTAGTACGTCAGACGCAAAAGTGAAGTTGAAAATTCTGTTAACAAAATTCGAGATTTAATATATATGTATGAAAAAGATTTTAACCTATAACTTCATACAATTTTTTCTATATATAATAGTACAATCTTTAAGCTATATATAGCTACGCCACACACGATTCAATTGTTTTTCCAGTATACATATAATCGAAGAATATAAATAAGGGAAACAAGTATAATATGGATTTGAGTTAATTTAGCATGAATTCTCTTTTTAGGGCTCATTCAACGCTTACTCGAACTAAACTAGTTATAATTAATAGCATATGCAATTAAAGAGAGTTGAAAACAGAAAATTACAATAACTTTATTAACCAAGTTACCTTAAACTATAGTCTATTATTTAGAAATTATAGTACATAATTATGTTTAGATATTAATTAAGTCAACTCCCTATTTTTCCTTTAAAATGTTTCTATATGAACTTAATTTTGAAGCTTTACTGTTCATCTGCATAATGTACCTAACGTTACGTACATATAACATGCTTCAAATCAACCCACAAAATAATTTCACATAAACCTACCTTCATTACTCCATAATTTGTGCCCCAATTGTCCAATAAGGACCGACCATGCCACAACAAACATAAAATTAACAAAGAATTTTATGGCCCTAGTAAAATTAATAATAAATAGGACTATAAAACAACATAGGTGGCCTCGTCTTTATTATTTGATCCAACTTATTTCAGCTTAAATAACTTTTGAATAAGTTGATGTTCAAATTCATTTTGACATACTTAAATTCAGCTCATCTCGTTCATTAACATGACTATCATATGTAAACGAAAAGTTTCTTAAAGAACACTTTTTCCATTTTATCGATCTTACATGATATAAATATGAATGAATTAAGTTCTGAATGATCGATTATAATTATAGAAGAAATCTTATACTCTGTCAAAATACAAGATTGTCAAAATGGAAGGGGAGGGGCAAAACACATACACACATTTTTTTCAAATGTTTTTTTTGTTTGTGTTGTCTTAAAATGTGGTGAATTGTCGGTATTGCTAGGCAAAAATTGTACAGTTGGCCCCTTGTCCACTCATTTGGTGTTTCTTTATGGGCACAACAATTAATTTTTCCGGCTATTCTTACTATCAATGGGTTTTGTCTGTCTTAAAATTTGAGTATGAATATGCATGATTGGATTGCTACACTTTTCAACCATCCTACACCTTTTTGTGTTTACTCCATGTGCTCTTTTGTTGTTGCATTTACATAGTTACATGGTTAACTATTTTTGTATCGACTAAATTTTTATTTTTATATTATTAGCAGTCTTAAAAGAAATTTTACTTGATTATTGACTAAAGTTTTATTTTTATATTATTAGCAGTCTTAAAAGAAATTTTACTTGGTTAACTGAATTGGAGTACACTTTCAAATTAGCAACATGAGCAAAACACGTTTTTAAATTTTCGCCATGTTTAGGGGTGTTTTCAACACTTCTCTTAACTTTTTATTATGAGCTAGCCTCATGATCTTATAACAGTTTGAGATCATTTACTATGTCATGTATAAATTGAGGGCATACATAAGTTCAGTTAATTACGTAAAAAAATGTTTTAAGACATTAATAATTTAAAGACAAAATTAATAATTTACTTAAAGTATAAATGTTTTTTCAAATACTTATCACGTCTCTCAAGGATATATTAAAAGAAAGTATATCCTTTAATTAATTAAGGAATTAAACAAAAAACCTAAATTGATGGGCCGGGGCAATTTTATCTTTTAATTAGCTGTAATCACTAATTTATTGTAGCTAGTGAATAGCCACTAAAAATGCTTTGGCATATATAGGAATTAGGAGTTGGCAGCATGATATTAATTAATTTGTCTTTAAGAGGTATCTAATATTGCTTCTCATATACAGTTTTTAGTTACTTGTCTAATATTTTTAAATTTGATTTTTTTTTACTAATTATTGAAGGATAATTTTTTTCTATATATCTTTAATTTAGTTTTATTGATTTTTAAAAATACATTAAATAAATAAATTTGGAATAAATTTAATATATTAAATATTATTTTCTTAACAAATTAAATATATCAAGTTAAAATTTCGGAGAAAGTATGCTAACTTGTTGCCTCAAAATGTGTCCAAATGTTGCTTCACATTTTACGTTATTTCATAGTACTACTATATTATATTACATTTATTTCAAATCACTTGAAGTCTTCAAGTTAGATGACATTCTTATCATTTAGATTATGGTAATTAATAAGTAACTTGTTATACTTTTTCTTATTTAATTAATTGTTTGTTTAAACAAAGGACACAACTAGCTATGTTTTATATACATTTTTTTAATAGGATCGATCTAGCCAACTTGCCATTTTTCTGTTAGATTTTTTTTAAAAAAATTTAGTTTTTATGTATATATTACGTTCTGATTGAAACTCCAAAAGAAGAAGAAGAAAAGAGGGGCTTTCTAGCTTCCATAATTATAACATAAATTCTTCTTCATATTACTAATTAAACATTTAATTACTATTCATGTGAGGCACGATATCCTTTAATTTATTTATTTTTATTTCCATAGGTTAGATACATCATACAACACAATAATATAAAGAATATAATTGAGTTGTTAAATAACTACTAATTAAATAATTAAGGAATCTTAGGATCGTCAGAGATTTAACCTGAGAATTTTGTTAATTCCTTGACGAAATCCACCACTTCTAATAATTAGATTTATAATAATCCATAGGTAGTATTCTATGAAAATGAAGTATAATTTTTATGATTTCGTAGAAGTCAAGAAAACAACATGCATACCATGCCTCTACTTTAATTAAGTAATACATCATGAGTTAAATACGTATAATTCTATATAATTGAGTCAATAGTTCTTCCTTTTAAATATGAATTAATTAGTATAGATTGAGATTAATGGAGGAGACTTATTATGTTATTGTCGAATAACTAAAAGTAACATTTCAGATGTATATTTTTAATATCACGAAAAAATATTTTTTTGATAAATCGATATTTATTTTCTAACGTTTGAAAAGTAGTAAAAATTGTGTTGTTTGAAAAGCATTTATATATAGCACAGACAAATAAGATGGGTTGGGCTTGTGGCGGGATGATAGGAGTTGGGGTGCGGTTGGAGACTTAGGGTCGAGGTCGAGGGGGTTCAATGGTCGGGGTTGGGACCTTGAGGTGAGGTTCAAAAGTGATTGAGGTGGACAATCAATGTAAATACGTACTAGTTAAGAAACTTGTTTTCCTTATTTTCATCGTATGTATACATTTCTAATTTAGATTTTAATGCTCTCTCTTTTCTCTATTTAAGAAACGGCCCTTTCTAAATCCCACACATCATAAGTAATTTTGTTAACGGCCCTTTCCAAATCCCACACATTATAAGTAATTTTGTTATGTATGATGAACTTATTTCTAGAGAAATTGTTTCTAAAATATTTTAATGGAAAAACTAGAAAAAAATAATCTTGGAGTTTCATGAGTAATATATATTTGTCTAAAAGACTAAAACCTCTGAATTTTCTATTCATATGCGAGGAATATACATGAAAAATAGAGAAAGGGTCAAAAATATCCATCGATTTCAGTTTATTAGTTGACTATATTCTTACCGTTAAAACAAAGTTATTTTTACCCATATCGTTACCAATTTCATCATTTGTATCCCTTAATTGACCGAAATCCCCAAATTGATCAAATTAACTCGAACTTTAAAAATGACCCATTTCCCATTTTAAACCCAATGCCCCGACCCTCTAAATATAACCATTACCCTTTTACCCATTCTCTCAAATTAACCCAAATCCTCGGTTAAAGCCGTGACAACTAGTTCAAACAATCATCACTTTCCTCTCTTGCTCCCACAAATTGCTACCCAAATCCTCTCTCCAATCCTACCTTCCTCGCCTCACTCGACTCCGACTCCGACATTCTTCGTCGGCCTACACATTGGCACTGGGTATCACTTGCCATCGAATGAGAATTATTTTTTTACTTTAACATTTTGCCTTTAATTCTTTTATACTTTCATTTGGTTAATTTGTTTTTCTATGAACTCTTGATCACATGACAATAACTATCTAGTTACGTCAATGTCCTGTTCAATAATGCTATTATTTTAAGCAAAAGAAAATGTATCTAATGCCAAGAAATATTCATTTCTTGATTAAATCTAAAAATACTAATAAGTGTATAGAGTATTATTTATAAAATAGTTTCACAAATTCCATGAGTGATTGTACATTACATTTTAAAACATGTAAGTTTCTATGCAGAATCAACAAGCTAATAACTGCACTTGGGCGAGTTTTTGCTTTTGGGCTTTTAAGTGAGTAACCCATTTTTGATGTGCACTAGTCCAAAGTCCAAATGTTTAGCATCAAATCAAATATGGGCCAAATTGTCCAGTAAATGGGTTGACCCACATTTTCTTCCAGAAATCTCATGTACTACTCTGTAACATGTATGTGGTGTAAATTAATTCTTACAAAATTTCCATTGTCACTTTATGAACCACATATTCTTTAATTTTAAGTTTTGCACTCAAAAATAAGTTGGCTTTTGGGAAGATGGAATCTTGTTATTTCTCTGTAACAAAGCCATCATCATCATCTTCAACTATTCTGAATTTTCAGGTACAACTTTTCTAACATGTCCTTTAATAATTGTTACATTTTTAAATATTTGTGTCTTTTTGTATGTATTATACTTATCTGATTATGCATTTCAATTTTTACATTTGATCACTGGGTGAAATAGCTAATAGCAAAATGGTAGTTGTGTTATGGGAAACTTTAGCGTGTAAAGGGAGACAAAACATAGTTATTTATTGTTATTATTTTCTTAGTTAGGTGCAGTTAAAAAATTGATCCTTCGAGAGGGTGAGGCTTTGTGTGCAAGAGTTTGCCTTAAGTTGGTGATTGAAATACTTGTAAGGACATATTGATGAATCCTTTTTTGTTTTCCGGGTTAAATGGATAATAAATGGCATATGTACTCTTAAGGTAGTTCAGTAATTGTTTCTACTAAGTTACTGTTATATTCCAATATTTGTTGTTAAAAGGTGCTACGAGCCCTCTGCCTAAACACATCTAACCAGCTCGAGTGGTTCACTAGTTCCACTGACTAGACCAAAAGATGTATTTACTAGTTAGTATGTCTGCCCATACTGCCTGGAGGAGATATAACCAAATTCTGTTAGTTATCTACATTCCTGTATAGCACTATATTTGAAAAGCGGTTTTCTTTTTTTGACTCGTAGTTGTTGGATTCTGATTATGTATAGGTGGCTTAGAGTCATCGATCACTCATAATTTATTTCATAAAACTGTGCAAAGTGTCCATAACCCAGTTTTTGTAGAGAAGCAATAGTTAAAACCATAATGTAGTAGTCTTAGTCTACATGAAACAGAGGTATACATGGAATTTTAGTTGGAAGAAAGTATTAGAGGTGAATGAAAACTATGATTTTTTCTTGAGGGTTTTTTGCTGGGGCGGTTTTGTGTGTTTTCTTACTTGATGTTGATGCGAAATACTTGGTTATTTACATGAATTTATCAACCTGTCAGTAGTTACTACCATGAGAATAGCTTTAGGACTTTGTTTATCAAATTCTCTGCCACTAAACACACCATGAAGCTTTGTGACGTATTTCCGGTTTTGGATGCATTTGATGATATCATAGTTCCAAAAAATAGAGTATAATATGGAATTGTTTTAACCACTGAAAAAATGCTTAGACTTGCAATTCATTTGAAGTGTAAATTGGACTTCAGGTTCATCTGTGGACGACTGCATTGCTTCATTTTCCTTTTCTGTATTTCCTCCTCCATTCTTGCAATTTCTAACTTTTACCATTTATACGTTGTATCTGGTAATACATTGCAGGGTGTTTCATCTCTTGGTGGAAGATCGTCTCAGAAATCCTTAGGTGCCCCATCTCATCTTTCCTGGCCATTATCTGGACCTAATAAGAAAAGTCAAAATTTTGTTTATAGGCGGAAGACGTTTAAGGGACCCATATTGGCAGAAGCTGGAAAACAAGGTTGGGATTTTGGCAGATTTATAAAGACATTATATTTTTTTAATGGCCCTCCTTCCCCTGCAAAGGTTGGCCTTTCTTTTCCCTTTCTGGCAAGTGGCATAAGACTCTTTTGTAGCGCTTCATTACTTCTAACCGATTTATCTTTTTCTTAAAGTTCTTTGAATCACTGATTGAGAAACTAACTGGTCCATCGCCTAGTAAACCAGTTAACTCGATGGATTCTTCTGGAATTACCCTGGTAACTGGAGCCACTGGTGGTGTTGGGAGAAGAGTGGTGGACGTATTACGCAACAAGAAATTGTCTGTCCGAGTACTCGTATGTTCTTCTGATCTTTTCTACCTTTGTTGTTTCCTTTCTAAGATTTGTATAACTCTTTATTTTGCTTACTAAATGGAAAAACATGTTATTTGAGTAGAAAAGAATAATGTTCACTCCCTCTATTTTAACTAAAATTCCCTTCTTCGTGACATTCTTAAATACTTTAGGTCAGAAATGAAGAGAAGGCAAGAAGAATGCTTGGTGAAGATGCTGACCTGGTGAGTATCCTTTTTCATGTTATTCTCACTTTCTCTACTCTGATATCCAGGCATGGTTTATCTTTGCTGATATAGTTTGAGACTCAGAAGTTGATTCTTCTCCTCTAGGCTCTAATTACAGCTGAGAAGCCCTATTATGGCAGTTGACGTTTCCTATATTATTTCATCGAAAATTCAACTGTTCCTGCCAAATTCATATTCCTTTTCATGAACTTCCTTCTGTTATTCTTTTCATTAATATATCTGCAACACAGAAAATTAATATCAGGACTAACGCACAGTTGTTACAATACATACACTGACATATTCAACCAAATGAACTTGTGCTTTCTCTTACTAAAATCTTAGGTTGTTGGAGATGTTACCAAAGCAAGCACTCTGCTTCCTGAGTACTTCAAAGGGATAACAAGCGTAATTAATGCTGTTTCTGTCATTGTTGGCCCGAAGGAAGGGGATACCCCTGACAGGGAAAAATACAGTCAGGTAAATAAGCTGTAACTTTTGATAAACTTCTGTTGTGTATTCTTTACATCACTCTGTTGCTAGGCCATAAATTCAACTCTCGGTCCTTCTTTGACTAAAACTACAATCACTTGTTTTTCTTTGTAGTCCATGTATGAGTTCATTGGTTTCATCTTTTAGCTTTAACATAATATTACTTCTTGCTTATGCTTATACTCTTTATGCGAATCTGCAGGGAATCAAGTTCTTTGAACCCGAGGTGGCCAACTGATTGCCTATCCTTGGAGTCATATTGTACTGTTTCCCTTCCAATTATATAAGCCAACTTTGGTGTTGAGGCACCAGTTCACTAAGCATCCTTGTTTACCTGGCAGAACAGATTAAAGGTGACTCACCTGAAATGGTGGAGTACGTTGGAATGAAGAATTTAATAAATGCTGTTAAAGAAAATCTTGGCATTCGCACAGGAAAACTACTATTTGGATATGAAGGTATGCTATTGCAGAATGAAGAATCCATTGTTGAAGTGTTAAATTTGGCTCTTAAAATCAGATACCAACATTATAACAAATTGGAAAATGAGGTTGTTTAGTTTCGTATATAGATTGACTTTGTTCGGTACTTCCATGCAGGTAATTCATTTAAAGAACTTCCTTGGGGTGCTTTGGATGATGTTGTGATGGGTGGAGTGAGTCAAAGTACATTCCAGATAGATCTAACTGGTGGGGAGAATGGTGGACCAACAGGACTTTTCAAAGGTTACCTTTCTTGATAGATAAAATGTTCCGGGTGATACATTGTTAGAAGTCCGTCGATTCGTGGTGATCTCTAATTCTTAAAGCATCAATTTTAACTTTTGTTTCGTGTGTGTTCAGGTGTTGTTACCACGGCTAATAATGGGGGGTTTGCCAGTATTAGGACAAAGGTAAAAAAAATGAAAAATCATTAAGTTGGTTTTCTGTTTGTTTTTCTTTCTTTCTAAATCATGTTTGGTTTTGAAGTTGTTGACATGCCTGAGGCTTAACTTTTCACTTATATCAGATTGATGTGTTTATGTATCGTTAGCCCAAGAAATTATTGTCTCTCTCTTTTTGTTTATAATTCTTTTTTGAGTTTTTAATCATTACTCGAATCCCGCTCATAACCAGTAAGCTATAAAGGTCCAGTACCATACCTGTACTTGTATTTAATTTCTGTGTTTGGTCTGTTACTATCCTGTTATTTCAGCCATTTGACCAAAAAAAGACATTTTAGCTATTATATTCTGCAGGGAGCTACTATTTGACTAAAATTTTAACATTTAGACTTGAGAGACATTTATTGACTTACCTCCTTAGTTGGAGATTTGGAGTATTCATCATTGACTTTTTATCACTCCTAACTACCCATATTAGAGGAGCTAGAAATATCCAACATGGACGGAATCCAGCCTCCTGCTATCGTTTACTTCTTTATCTTACATGGAAGATGATTCCACCCTCCTTACACCATTCCTATTTTTGCCCCAATTAGCATGATGGTGTTATCCAAGAATAAGATCATATTTCCTAATAAGTGACTTAACCAGTAAGTGTTCACTATGGGTGTATGGCTGTTAATTTTACACAAAATTGCAGTTGCATGTGAGATATAATTTTCATGAGTGAAGCTCGAGTAGCATCTTAGCCAAGAGCTAATTGTACTTTTTGACTCTCTTGTCCCTGTGTTGCAGAACTTTTCTGAACCCGAAGACCTTTCTGCTTATGATGGCCTAGAGTTGCGCCTTAAAGGTGATGGCCGTCGTTATAAGCTTATTGTTCGCACTAGCAGTGATTGGGATACTGTGGGTTATACAGCAATCTTCGATACCGTCGAGGGTTGGCAATCGGTTAGTTTCTTGTGAATTTCAGCAATTTGCTTATTTTCCTCAAATCTAAATTTTATCCTAAGTGCATCATTTCCAGGTCCGTTTGCCCTTTTCTTCTTTGAGGCCTATATTCCGTGCACGAACCGTACTAGATGCACCACCTTTTGACCCCAGTCAAATCACATCATTACAGGTATTTTATGTCAGCAGCTTACCTTTGTTCATCTTTGCACACTCTTTCCCAGCTTTCTGCATTTTTACTTTTTCTTTTTCCTGTAAATTTGCAGCTTATGTTCAGCAAATTCGAATCTGATGGTAAACTGAATCCAACATTCAAAGAAGGTCCTTTTGAACTTCCTGTATCATGCATTCGAGCTTATCTTAAAGATCCCATAACTCCCAGGTTTGAATCTAGATCCCACTTTTATATTGTTAGTTTAAACTTGAAGCAGTGAATTTTTCTTCCTTATTTCTTTTTTTTTGGTTTGTATATAAACTTGAACTGGTGCAGCATTCTTCCTTGATTTTTCGGTTTTGTACTAATTCTACTGTCCTGCAGGTTTGTACATGTGAGTTCTGCTGGTGTAACTAGACCAGAAAGACCAGGAATTGATTTAAGCAAACAGCCTCCAGCTGTGCGATTGAACAAGGAATTGGGCTTCATCCTGACATTCAAGTTAAAGGTTTGTACCTTGAGTTTTCCTACATCTTTCACAACGAGGATAAATGCCTTGTTAAATGATTAATGGTTAGGATACTTATCCACCAAAAGAAATGCTTATAATGGTCTGGGTGGAGCCCCAAATCTAGACCTTGCAGTGGAGTATAGTAAAATGGGATTGTGATCTTTTAAGTAAAATGTCTTATTATTTAAAAATGATAAATGGTCATTGAGATGGATCGATGATGTTCCCATTGCAGCGACAGGGACTCATTAAGAGAGATTTTGTCACCATTGAACATAAATGGTTAGCTTGCAACATTTCCGAAATTAACCAAAGTTGCATGTCTGTTAAGCTGGTGGTTTTGTCAAGTGTTAACCCTGTTGGAAGTTGTCATAAATTTTTTGACCATATACAAAGTAGATAATAGTTATAATTAAGTAGGAGATAGGGCCCTTTGCAATTATCTCTCTCTGAAAATTGTAGGAGATAGAAGTCTTCTTCTTGGCATGTGTTGCTACCTACACATCCCATTTGATAACAGCTTACATCTCGGTTTACAATGAGCATTCTGCAATTAGTATCGACTGGAAAAAGGACGTTGAGCTCTTTCTATCTTGAGTGTTTTACTATTTGAGATCCCTATTCTCACACTGGTAAAGTTTTGTGCCAGGGGGAGGATGAGATTCGAGAATCTGGGATACCGTATACAATAGTCAGGCCTTGTGCCTTAACTGAGGAGCCTGCAGGAGCTGATCTCATTTTCGATCAAGGCGACAATATCACGGTATTTTCTCAGGAATTAGAAATTTATCTTCTGATTTATAAAGCCTTGTATAATTTCGTGGTATGTGCTCAGAATTAGAGAGTTGTTTTCTTATTTATTAAGTCTTGTGGAGTCTGTATAATTCTTTTTATGTCCTCCATAAAGTCTAGCTGAAGATCACTTTTCGCATAATGTTGACGGTGTTGAGATTTCTTTCTATTTTTCTCATGCGAACATTTGTATCTGGTATGTACAGGGGAAGATATCCCGTGAAGAAGTTGCTCGAATATGTGTGGCAGCTCTGAAAAGCCCCTATGCATGTGACAAGACATTTGAGGTGGTGCTTTTTCCTTACAATATGACAAATATGTGTTTTTTTCTGATGTTCCCGTACTCTGCAAAGTTATATTTGTCTGACGAGAAACATGTTGTATGACTACTCTATTGATCCTGAGTAGCTTTAAACCACACTTATTGCATCTTGTGTTTGTATTGCCTCTAATGTTCGATCCATTGGCTAGATGGAAAGAGGTATATGCATATTCTATTTTTAAGGTATGTTTGTCTGGATCGCCATTAATTTAGATAGATATTTTGGATTTTCAGCTTTTCAGACTCATGCATCTAAATCTATTTGGATAAGAGGCAGAAATTTTTTTTAAAGGGTCTGGAAGCACTGACAAATAGTAGCAATCTTCAGAACTGTGTACATATCACTTCATGTTATACTATTAACTCCAATTTAGAGAGAATGAACTGCTACGAGAATTTCATTAGATTCTTGCATAGTTTATTCTATCTTCTTCTTCTGTTGGTGTCAACACTGTAACGAAAAATTAATGCTGCATCTGTGGCTGCAAATTGATACACAAACACTGAAATAGCTTCCGTGAAAGTAACGACAGTTTCCTGCGATGTGTTTGAAGTCCTCACAAAGGTTTTCCCGTAGAAGGAAAATAGACATATATATATATATAGGAATGAGTGTGTACTAAGTTACTAACATCTCACTACTTCTTCTGGTCAGGTTAAAAGTGTCATTCCATTTAGTGAGCCGTACACGGTGGATCCAGAAAACCCTCCTCCAGAGAAGGATTACGATGAATTCTTCAAGACTCTGAAAGATGGCATCACTGGGAAAGAAAGCCTAGAGAAGACACCCATCTCTGTATAAAGACCTAGCATGGTATGTTACTTATCTAAGCACATTTCAACGTAACGATTTATTGCTCACTAGTTGATATTGATATGCATATGTTAGCAGGCTGCAACGACATTATTAACAGAAGAAGGTCGTGCTTTGGGGTTTTGTGACCTGAACCTAGAAATTAAGACTCAGATTGAGGTGTGTTGTGTGGTTCATTCCCAACTCCCCCTAAAAGTAAGAAACTAAGGTAATCTGATCTTCATGGTCCAAAAGGCAGAAAAGAGGTAATTTTTAGCTTTCATAAGTTCAGTCTCATATTGAAATAAATAATAGAATGTCTACCAACTACCATGAATATGAAATGAATATATTGGCATCTTACTTACCACGTATTATCTACTTTGTGTCAAAGCGCTGATACTATAAGTTCTGTTTAAAAGTTGAAGTTTTGTTTTAATATACAAGGTAGATATTTTATGTTGTAATTTTTCATATAAATATGAAAATACCACGAGTTATAAACGTAAAGATTAGAATTTTTCAATGTGAATTATCAAATCCCCTATAAGATTATCTTTACATCAAAAGTAGAAAAGAGAACTCTGGATTGACTTATTTTAAAAGTAATTTTTGAGCTAAAATAGCTTTTTAAGTATTATTTTCAGAGAATTTGGGTAAGTGAAGAAAGTGCTTAAAAGTACTTAATTTCAGGCTAAAACGTTAAATATAAGCCAAAAGTTATTGTTAAGAATTTTAAATTATGACTTGATTCATAAATTAAAAATAAAGTCCATCCACACCGTAATTAAGGCTTCATCCTAATTCTGGTCCAGCAGCTCGATGTATCATTAGAAATGGAAAGGCCGAATCATAAATAGATCTAAATTTATTGGATTTTTCCTTTCATGTATCTTAATTATGTCATTTTTCTATTGAATCATTGAGACACTTATGATTTGTTTCTTTTAAACGTTGTACGCTGATTTTGATCGATTTTTCTATTGTTAATGCCTTCAATTGTGTTTATATTCTAATGATTCTGATCAAAGGAATGAAGATAAATTGTGTGTTAGTGTCATTTGTATTCTAATGTGTTCAAATGACTTGAAGTAAAACACAATTATTCTTGAAAATTTTCACTATCAATTGGACTAATGAATTTTGAAACAACGTATGTATTCTCTATCAATACCCCTTATAAAATCTAATTCAACACCAACCAACGATGTTTAAAGAATAAAGTTCAATAGAAAAATAGCATAACTAAAACACCTCTTAAATATCTATTTATGTATTTGGCCAAAATAAAATAAAATTAGACTACATAAATCATAGATAATAATCAGCGCTAAATTAGAGAATTGCCTCCATCACCACCTAACCTTCTGGATTAAGACTCAAACGAAAATGCTCTTTGATCATGTTTAACTATAACACGTGTTTAGTATATTAATAAAACACGTGTTTTATTATTCCTTATGCACATTTTTTTAAAAAAAAATTAAAAAAATATGATTGATTTGATTATAAATTAAAATTGTAGGCAAGCAGATATGTAGTTCCTTTCTACTTCTTTATTCGTGTAGTTTATCTTAATTTGAATCAGTCATGCTTTATTGATTTTGTAAGAACTATGTTCAATTCTTTGAGAGGTTTTTTTAGACATTTTAAGTTCAAACTAATTAGATTATTTTTAATAATTAAATATAAAAAAAATATTTTAACTTTGAATGCCTTCTAATTAAGGCATTGCAATTCCTATAATAATGATGATTTATATCTTTTTTTTTCTATTAAATGTATTATGAAATATTATTCAAGCAAAAAATGATAATTGATTTGGTATACTCAAAAAGTCTAATTTTATTTTTAAAAAATTCTAGAATAATTTTGATAGTTTGTGTAACTATTAATTCAATTGAAAAAGATTTTCAAAACTACAATCAAATACATAAGAACATATTAATCTCTAAACATTTGTTATATTATGTACCATACAATGATTTATAAATATCTATTCATGTATTATCAAACAAGAAATGTTATAATGTTTATCAAATTATAATTAGCTTCTATACATTTTAAGAAATTATAAGAATAGGTATATGAATAAAACTATTAAATAATCAGACATATAATATTTAATTATACGATTCTTGATAGCACACCCTCTTTGATGATCGAAGACAATAACTAATTGTTTATATTTCTTTTGGATGTTGTACAACCAAATTAATATAATGACTTTTTCTCATAATTGTTGGCTCATGAAAAAAGATATTTTTCAATATGTTATAAAATTATTTCAATAAAAAAACCTCATATTAGTATTAGTTCTTAAGACTAACAGACAACAAACATGAACCATATTCCAAATGGTAGAAGCTAATTATCTATATCGACTTCCATCATCGACTAAGTCTTCATCAACCACTACCTGTTCAAACTCTACTTGTACATATTTTTTATTCTTGGGTGTATGAATCCTCTGGGTATTCTTTATTATTGGATTTTCATTATCATAGTTGTCGTCGAAGTGTCCTTAATTGTCCCTTTCACATCTTCATTATCATCGATAGTAGGGGTAAATTGGATTTTCATTTTTTCCAAATTATTCAGTTTAACCATCAATAACCCAATTGCTTCCCTTAAAATCTTCAGTTTTTTCCTCCAATTAATTTACTCTTATGGCATTGATCAATTATGATGATGTGGAACAAACATTGGCTGTTTTGTGAATTTTTAAATTCATAATACAAAATACGCGTTCACAAAAGTATAATGTGATTTCATTTAATATTTCATATGTGGTATATGAAGAGATATCATTGCCTCAATAAATGCAGTTGAAAATTATATTTGATGTTTTATTGTTGAATGGGGAAATTTCAAGTTATGAATAATGAAAAACTATTGTCAAAATGTCTTGAACCGAATTAGTTGCTATACAAGATTATAGACTTTTTTTCAGCCATACCAAAACTTGGTAAAGTTTTTCTCCGCTGCATAGACAGTAAAAGTAGGGTTGTATTCATGACATCAAATGGACCAGTTGGATTATGGTCTCAACATTTGTATAACTAAGCGCAATTTGTTTAAACGGAAAGTTTGATCTCTCTAAAATTATTTATATAGTATTTATTTATGTTTGAGATGTGTGTTTCTTTTCTATGAAACACAATTTTAAAATCATGTTATTATTTCATGTATTCTGAGTTGAGTAAATCCTAATGCGCAATATTGTTGAACTATAAAAATGGACTACTATTTCACATTTTTTCTTGAAAAGAGATTATCTGAAAGGAACAAAAATGCCCCCGCTTATAATTTGGCTCAAAACTATCCTTATCGTCAATATTTTGGTTCAAAAATGCCCTTAAATTATGTGAAAGAAACAAAAATGCTCATGTTTGTAGTTTGATCCAAAAATACTCTTGCCATCAATATTTTGATCCAAAAATACTCTTATTGTTATTAAATGGATCAGAAAAGCTCATTTTCCAAATAAATATATTATTACTTTCTTTGTGACACATTTTTTCCAATTAATTCTGTTTAAAAAAAATAAGCAAATATTCATCTTACTTTAATTCAGAAAAAAAATAAAAAATGAAAATAATTTTTTCTATTTTTCCATCAATATTTTTTATTGTTATATAAATATAAATTAATGATAGCATACTATGATGTTATATTTATGACATATTATCTATTCAAAGGGTACATGAAATTATTCTATTTTAATTGATTAAATTAGATTAAGAAGGGAAAAAATATTTTCTACATTTTTATTTGTTAAAGTGATTTAGAAGAAAGAAAATAAGAATAGTGTTTCTTAATAATTGTTTAATTAGAAAGAAGATGTGTTTAAAAAGAAAAAAAATAATATATTTATTCGAAAAGGGCATTTTTGAGCCATTTTGTAACTATAGGGGCATTTCTGGACCAAAGTATTAACTTCTAGGACATGTTTGGGCCAAAGTATTGACGATAAGGATATTTTTTCAGCCAAACTATAAACGAAGGACATTTTTATTCCTTTCACATACTTTAAGGCATTTTTAACCCTTTCCCTAGATATTTTACCATTTAGATTCATATAATTAAAAGTAAAAATTAGCAAAGTAATCAAAAAACCTAATTTAATTAGTAAAAACCTCCATACTTAAAATTTTAGTAAAAATATCAAAATATCATTATTTTAGAAAAGATTTTGTATCCTAATTTACTTCCTATTTTAGCTCACCTTAATTACACATTTTCCAATTAATCTTATATCACATGTTTAAAATAAAAGGAATATTTTATCTCTCATATTTTCTTCTTCTTCTTCTTTTCTTTTTTTGCAACATATTTTCATCTTCCCATTCCTCATCATTTCAAAACCCGCATCTCTCTTCTTTCTTTTTTGTTTTTCCAAAAAATGAAAAACAATTTTATAAAGATATTCACACAATCCCTTTTATTAAGGTATGCATCTTTATCCGTCTTTTAAAATTTATTATATGATGTTATTTTTGTTTAAATCGTTTAAAATTGTTGTCTATAGTTGAAATCACTGTTAGACTTTGATAAACTCTAAATCACTCTCCAATGGTAGAATCTAAGAGAATTACTATAGGTATCAAACTTAATCAATAATTTTCTATTTTTCAATATCACAATTTTCTACTTAGAACACAAATGACGACAATTTTATATTTTAATTTGCTTGATTTGTACTTCAATATCACTTTATATACAAAATAAGTTCTACTTTTTTTAATTTTGTATTCATCATTAATGGTATTTATTGTGCTCATTTTATATTTCGATCTCAATTTTAAATGACAACAAGTCTATATTTCTTTTTTATTATGTTTTCATCATAATTGTATACCAACAACTTTTATATTTTATGTGTTCACTTTACCATTCAAATTAAAATTGAATATCATATTGTGTTGCGTATTTTACTAAGATTATTTTGTATTTAACTCCCACATTGTATTCAGAAAAGTTTTTTTTTTTTTTTGTGTTCATCATAATGACATACCAACAAAGTTAATTTTGTATTTCAATTGATGTGAATATTTATTGTGCTCATTTCGTATTTCAGTCTCAATTTCAATGACAACAGGTTTGTATTTCTTTTTTATTACATGTTTTCATCATAATTGTATATATCAACAACTTTTGTATTTTATGTGATCACTTTACCAATCAAATTAAAATTGATATTTTACTTTCATAATGAAAATAAAAAAATTTATCACATTGATCAAAATTGTATTACATAACCGCCAAATATCTTTTTCTTTTATTCGTATTACAAAAATATTACTCATTGTATCACAATATAATCTAATCATTATATATGAATACAATTAAAGAAAGATACAAGATTCTGAAAAAAAATATAAATATACTGTGAAAGAAATAGGATACATCTATGTTTAAGAAATACAAATCAATTTGGCATACCTATTGGAATGACTACAAACTAAAGAAAAATACAATGTTCTTAATAAAAATATAAATGTTGAGTAAAAGAAAAACAATTGACAAACAAAAATTAATATGAATACAATTTACATTTTTCTCATTTTGCTCTTTCTTTGCAACCTTCTTCTCCGATTCTATCTTTTTTCTTCTTCTTCTTCTTCTTCACCAAAGTCGGTTTTGGCACTAAAATCTGATCCATTAAAATCGTGGTTGGATATAAAATAAAAAAGTGATTTAATCAAATTCATTTCAACAGAAATTGAGTATTTTCAATGAAGAGTTAAAAATCGATACTATAAATTTGATGAACAAGTGGGTTGACTTCTGTTTTTTATTTCTTTTTGAATTTGTATTTAGTTTTGAATTTTTGTAACTAATGAGGCTTTTAAGCAATTGTTCCTTTTTAAAAAATTTATCTCCCTTAAATTTCTCCCTTTCTGTTATTTAACAATTATCTTCTTTAAATTAAAATAAATAATAAAAACTTAAATAAGATACATAATAAATTAAAAAGTTGAAATTTTTACTAAATATTAAAAGTATTGACAATAAGTCCTATTAAATGTTAAAATATTGAAATTTTGATCCCCTAATTAAAATCGAAAAGTTTCACATGTAGCCGCTTAAAAATAATTAATTACTCTCCATAGCTATAGTTTGATAATTACAATTTGTAGCTACATGTTATATGGAGGAGAGAGGCGAACGAGACTGGGAGAGAGGAGAGGGGGGGGGGGAAAGTGGATGAAAGGTGAATTTTATATGTATATTGGTTAAATAATTATATATTATACATATGTATTACTATATATGGCAAGAGAGATGGGGAGAGGGAGAAGAGAGGCGAGTGGGACTGGGAGAGGGAGGAGAGAGGCGAGCAAGATCGAGAGAGGGAGGAGAGAGGCGAGCAAGATCGAGAGAGGGAGGAGAGAGGCGAGCAAGATCGAGAGAGGGAGGAGAGAGGCGAGCAAGATCGAGAGAGGGAGGAGAGAGGCGAGCAAGATCGAGAGAGGGAGGAGAGAGGCGAGCAAGATCGAGAGAGGGAGGAGAGAGGCGAGCAAGATCGAGAGAGGGAGGAGAGAGGCGAGCAAGATCGAGAGAGGGAGGAGAGAGGCGAGCAAGATCGAGAGAGGGAGGAGAGAGGCGAGAGAGAGGGCAGAGAGTGGGAGAAAAGTGAATCGTATTTTATACAATTGTATATTATACATATACATTTGTATATAGCGCAAGCGAGATTGGGAGAGGGAGGAGAGAGGCGAGCAAGAGAAGGGAGAGAGTGAGAGCGAGGTGAATTGTATATGTATATAGGTTAAATAATTATATATTATACATATGTATTTATATATTCTGACGAATTATACATATACAAACGTGACTAATTATACAAAATCGAAGTCAGCCCACGTAATTAATGTATAATGTTAGTCGCGAGTGGTAATTATAGTTAATGTATAATGTTAATCACGAGTGGTAGTTATAGCAAACTATAGCTATAATGAGTAATTAAATAGTATAAGCTTGCTTTATTGCGTCATTTTCACAATTAAAATTTCATCGTAACTCATAAAATACAATAATTGTGTTGTTTTATTTAATAAAATAAATTGAAAGTTTGGTTTTAATATTATTTTTTAATTGTACAAGAAAGAAAATTCAATAATAATAATAATAATATGTTTTTCACTTAAATATTAGGGAAACTTTTACATATAGCCACTTAAAAAAAATTAATTACCATCCCTAGCTATAGTTTGATAGTTACAATTTGTAGTTAAATGTTATATGGAGGAGAGAGTCGAGCGAGACTGGGAGAGAGAGGGAGAGGCAAGAGAGACGGGGAAAAGAGTGGGAGAAAGGTGAATTGTATATGTATATTGGTTAAATAATTGTATATTATACATATGTATTTGTATATATGGCAAGATAGACAGGGAGAGGGAGGAGAGAGGCGCGAGAAAGGACAAAGAGTGAGAGAGAGGCGATTTGTATATGTATATAACTATATATTATACAATATACATTTGTATAAATGGCAAACGAAATTGGGAGAGGGAGGAGAGAGGCGAGCAGGAAAGGGCAGAGAGCGGGAGAGAGGTGAATTGTATATTTTTAGTTTTACGAAGAAATTCTAAAGAGATTTAAGAATATTTTTAGGAAGAACTTTTCGTTTTATTGTTTTCCTTTCTTTTATTTTGTGTGTGAGAATATTTTTAGGAAGAATTTTTCCTTTTATTATTTTCCTTTCTTTTATTTATTTATTTATTATTATTATTTTTGTGTGTGTGCGCGCGTGTGGGTACGTGCGTGTGTGTCCGTGCGCGTGTGCGTGTGTGTGTGATCCATTACGAAAAGACCTTCCTTTGAATGGATACGTGGAAGTACGCTATGATGATCCCAAGAAATGTGTGATTTCTGAACCCGTTGAGATGACCTAAGAATTTTGCTATTTCGATTTTGCTAGTCCTTCGGAACAGTGTAGCAACGAATTCTACTTGAGAGTTACTCTTTGTCCAAAACCCTACTTCCGACTTAACAAAGAGGAAATCTAATCATCCATGTAACTCAACGGGGCTTGGAGACAAATATCACTCTCAATTCTCTTTCTTTTGTAAGCGTAAACTTTTTGTAGCAATTAACCCCTCCATCACCGATGTATTTGAAAAAAAGAAAAAAAAAACACCCAACATTTGCTCATGAGCAAGTTTGACTTATATAAAACGGTACACACATAAAGGACACAATCAAAGACATTAACAACCTATGTATCACAAGAGCGGCTTAAGCCTAAACCCACTAAATAAGACTTCAAGATAATTACGGTTAATCTTTTATTAAATATTATGCATATATTTATCAAAAGAAAAAATTAAAAAAATATGATTGATTTAGCTATAGATAAAAATTGTAGGCAATCAAAATTTGTAGTTCGTTTCTACTTTTTAATTCGTGTAATCATCTCAATTAAAATCAATCATGCTTTAATATTGACTTTATAAGACTGTGTTTAATTCTTTGCGAGGTCTTTTTTAGACATTTCAAACTCAAAACTAATTAGATTATCTTTAATAATTAAATATTAAAAATACATTATACTTTGAATGTCTTCTAAAACATAGCAATCCCTATAATGATGATAGATTTAAATCTATTTTTTGTAATTAAATGTACTGTGAAATATTATACAAGCAAAAAATGAAAAATGAATTGGTATACTCAAAGTCTAGTTCTATTTTTAAAAACTTCTAGAATAATTTTAATAGTTTGTGTAACAATTAATTCAATTGAAAAATAATTTAAACACTATAATCAATAAGAATTTATCTAAAATATTAACATTTGTTGTATTACGTAACATACAATAATTTATAAATATTTATTCATGTCTTATGAAACAATACAAGAAAAATTGAAATAAAGAAGTTATTTATCAAATCATATTTAGTTACTATATATTTTTATGAAATTATGAGAATAAATATATATGTATATAAAATAATTATTGAAAAAACTAAAGATGTCTTTTATAAATTTTGTGGTTATATTACTCATGCATCCATTTTAAATATTCTATTTTCACTGTCACAAAATAAAAATAGGTCAATATTATTTCATACATATGTTTAATTTTCTATTTTCACATGTTCAGAAAAGCCTGATTGAATTCGGAGCTTCGTGTAGGTCAACATTATTTCATACATATATTTAATTTTCAGTTTTCACGTATTCAAAAAAGGGATGCAGAAATTATTGATCAATATAACCGCTAAAAATTAATAATATTTTTTCGATCTAATTTTTTAACACCCCTGCACATAACTCACCTACAAACTAAATACTAACACATTCATTTTTCATTGTGGGAGGGAAAAGCAAGAACAAGGGCTGAAGTTTGGGTTGTGAGGTTTTCCACTAAAATTATAATGAAATTGTTAATTATGTCTTGAATTTTTATTTTACATATGTTAAAATCCGCATGATCTCTATTAGTTTTTTAAAAATATATAAATTTATCCCAAATTATCGAAGATGTTATATATATCAGAAGACAATACAACACAAGGTTAAAGACTTATCCTTCCCAAAGAGAGGAAAAGGAGGCTAACGTCAAACAATAACAAAATTTCAACAAGTAGCTAAATTTGATTGAAACTTTTAAGAGAAGTGGTAAATTTCAATCAGTAGCAAAAAAAAAAAAAATACCCCTGACGATTGGAAAGGGGTGTTAATTGAAAACTTTGAATTTGTTTTTGTTATTAATACAAAAAGACTTGTGAAATGGTATTATGTACCATGGAATTAACTTGATCTTAAATTATGTTATGCAATACAAAGAATATAAATAAAATATGTTCTATAGGAGATGAACATACATGTTCTTTCCAAATAAGGTTTTTCTGTAAAATGTAATGATCTTTAATGATATTAACATTCACAATTTTCCGTTTTTCAAAATAATCTCCTTCTTGCAATAACTTTGTTATGAATCAAGTCCAGCTCAATGTGGATATCAAGGTGTCACAAGTAGTCATTGGGCTGATAAGAGTTGTTGGGCCGAGAACAAGCAACATTGCTAGGTTAATTTGGGATATGGGCTGATAAGTTGGCATGAGAACTGTTCCATAAAAAAGGGTCATGATATGTGATTTAGAGATTATGCAAATTGTTAGGGAGAAAGTCGAATCTTCTCATCTCCGTTCTTAGTCTAAGTTTCTCATCCCCTTTTATCTAGCTCTGTAATTTCTAATTTTCTTCCCCTCTGCTTACATTCTTAGTTTCATTTTAATGATCGGTAGTTGCTACTTGCTTGTTGTTTTCATTTCTCAATTGTATTTTGTATTCTCGGTGATTATTTATGTGATAACTTGAGTTCGTTACAAATTTCTTTTGCAATATCATATAAAAGCCGTGTCTTTGATAAACATAGACTATTAAATAGGTGCTTTAGACATGCGATTTTGTCTTGTAATTTGAAAATATGAGATGAAATCATCATTTGGATGTGCAAAATTATCTTATGATTTCAAATCACGAGAAAATCTCAAATATGTCAAAAAAAAGTTTGATTTGAATTTGTCCTTCTACGAATAAAACAAACTTAGTTATATATATTGAATTCCAAACTTTTGCTTTTTATAATCAAATTTTATTTTTACTACTAGAGATTCTTTGTGTCCTTTAACTAAGTTACAAATAATAATTGTAGTAGTACTTACTAGTAAAGCAATGCAAAACTCTACGTTCAACTAGTATTCCTTATTTGAAACAACACTTAAAGAAATCTTTGGTCTCCTCGATCAAATCAAGGTATGGTGTACATGTTGTACTTGAAAACCTTTTGTTCTCTATGTACCTTTCTTTTTTCATATTTGATCTTGCATTTCTTGAAACTATTAACACCTTCACTTGCCTGTCTTATTTAGGAAATGGATATTCACACATACTTAGCAGATTACATGTACAGTCTCTTCTTCGATTCAAATGTGTTTCAAAATCATGGAAGAAATTAATCTTCATGCCTTATTTTATTTGGAAACATCTAAATCATGCCAAAAATGATCAAAATTTTTAAAGATTTCGTAGTTGCCAACCGTACCCTTAGGATGGTGTACTCTCCTACTATTGCTCTTCTTTATCGTCAACTCAAATAGTTGAGTCTGTACAAAAACTTGATTGCCCGTCAGACTTTATACCACGGCATGTCAAAATCTATTGCTGTTTAGATGGCTTGTGTATTATGGGGCTTAGTAATTATAATAAAAAAAATGTTGTATTTTTTCTATCATCGAAGCCCTTCACAAGAGAATCAATACTACTTCCCAATCCCGAATTTCGTCCAACGAGAAATTTCGTATGTGTGGAATGGGATATGACTCAACTACAAATGACTATAAGATCCTTAAGATTGGTTTGGACAGAAATTATGATAGCGACGTATCTATTGAACTTATCTCACTAAAAAAAAGCTTGTGGAGTAAAATTGATGAATATTGCAGTGGCATTTTCTATAAGTTTAATGGTGGGAGCTGTTTGGTGACACATTTTTCTTTTTCGAAATCAAAATCATATTTTAATTTGTGAGTTGAGTAAGTATCTTCAATTGAACTATATATGCAGGAACTATAATAAATGAGACACTACTATTTCACATGTTTTCTTGAATAGATGATCTGATAGAAAATAAATAAATTATATTTATACACTTCCGGTATATAAAATTATTAACTTAGTATTTAGTTTTATACTTTCATTTCTAGGTGTCTCAAAATCTCGATCATTCTACAATATGCCCGTGTTTGTTTTTTAGCAAAGATTTGTCAAACTCATGAGCATGGTTCATTTTGTTTATTTCCAGCTTGTTTCTAAGTGATCTTTAATGATTTTTTTTTGTGTTAATCAATAACATTTAAAACGATCAATAACCAATAAATCGAAATTCCTAAGTCAATATCTAAAGGTGTTCTATTTTTATAACGATTTAACGTATCTACATAGTGATATTTAATAAACGAAAGAATATAAAGTTCAAAATTGAACCAAACCTACAGATAAAAGCCATACAAATTTATATTGAGGGTGCAACAAAAAGTGAAACAAGAATTACCTGTCTTACCAAAAGTAGATACATATGTTTTGTTGGTGAAAATGATTTGAAAAAACAAAAAAATTAGTAAGTACTACCTTTAGTCTTTAGATATGAGGGCAGTTGTGTGAAGTAGAAGGCAAAATTAGAGGATGCACAGAGGCAGTGATAAATTCAATATTCAAAGCTGTGAGTGAGAAAAAGACAACTCTTTTATGAGCTACGTAATCTAGGTTAGAAAAATATGTCTTTTTTTTTAGCGACTTTTTTCACTTTTATCAGTTTACCTTACAAACAGGGATCTCCTTTTTTTCTTTTTATATTCTTTCCTAAGAAAAGTGAAAAGTACAACTTAGTGCAGAAAGAGTTTCTCAATATTGTCACAACTCTCAAAATAAATTGACGTGAAATCACGAAATAGGTGGTTGGAAATCGCACCACATTAAAAATAATCATTAATGACAATTAATTAATAGTAATAGTTTAATTGCCGTTAAATATGTATTTTTTACGCTATTAACCGTCTTTTTCATATATATTTCTAAAGTATTTAGTGACCTTGATTCTAATGACAATTCAGTAATACCGATAAAAATTTTGGCACTCTTTACTAATGTCTATATTTATTGTCACTAAGAATAATTTTTATTGTAGTGTCGATTAGTTGAGCCTTAGAAAAAAAAGTATTTGAAATTAAGTTGAAAATGAGCGTGCAGAATTCTCCTATTGAAAATTTTGAATTTTGGTCTGAATAGTTGGATTGATAAGCTTGAAAAACAAGTTTCAAATACCAACAAAAGTAATAGTATTATAGATAAAAAGGTTTAATAGGGAGCTCAAATATAAATGAAGTGAAAAAAAAAAGAGACTAGATAGATAGAAGTTGAATACTAGGTTTTCAAAATCTATCATTTAACACACTTATTCAGTGCACTATTAAGACAATAGGATCAACTGAATGAATCACGTCTAACAATTATTACAGTCAATGTAGCTTTCCATTTAGTTCATGTCATAAGTTTGGTCAATTTAGTTTTTATTTCATGTCATTGAGGTTTCAAACTCATTAATTTACTTGAGGCTTGACACTACAATAATTTTGAAATAAGACGGTTAATTATGTGATAAACATTCTTCACATTTAATTTTGATAAAGGGGTAAAATACATCACAATTTTGAGTAGAAAAAAAGATTCAAAAGTAGATTGAGTTGTCACATGCATGAGTTGTGAAATTAAGACACTACACTATATGAGTAGGAAAAAAACAAAGGTTGAGTTGAAAATTAAAACAAGTAAATTGGAAAATCGAATGATTGCATAGCATTACTACTACAACTTTAATTAATTTCTTCAAGACATGACAACCATTGGCAAAATAAAGATTGTCTTATTTTTAACTTTTATATGTCTTTCAACAAATGAAATAGAGCTTTTATCTGCAAAATTTTGGAAATTTGCTAACAAGACATTAGACATGAATTGCGATGTTGGCGTTATATCAAGTACAGCAGCACTTGTTTGTCTCTCCCTTGGTGAAGACATTTAATTTCAAGACCACAACATTATATTATGCTAGCTCTATTAATTATTTTTGTATAGTAGTACTCTATATTGCATGTGGATTTAACAAGTTGTTTAATTTACTAGTAATGGCAAGAATCCTTTCTTCTTTTTAGTTACACTATCTTTAACAACAATTAGTTAATAATAATAACTTATTTATCGTTAAATATATAATTTTAACGGTAATTAACTTTTTTTTGTTGTATATTTTTCTAATACATTTAACTGTATCAAATCTAATGACACTTCTAATATCTGTGTATATATTTTTATTGCTAAAAGTTATTTTTATTGTCATGATACATCCTAATGACTGATGCAAATATTTTAGTAAATGATATATTATTTTAAATTTTTGAAAAATAATTTGAAGAATAAGTAATGAAATATTAAAAAACAAAAAACAAAATATATATTTGTCTTCATATGCTAATTTAATATTAAAAAAGTAAAAGCAAACAACGGGAATATACGTTAAAAATGGTCCTAATTTCCAGCTTTTATCTTTTTGTTCTTTATTAAAGCTTTCATGGAGAGTTGTAATTCCCATTTCCAAGAAAATACAAAAAATAAATCAAGCAATTATCCTTTCCTCTATATAATTAAATTAATAGTAATTACATAAAAAAAAAACATGTACATTTTGAATTAGATAATAATAAATAATACTAATAATTATAAACAAAATATCTTTCCTGCATATTTTCTTAGTCTCTCAGTGTAGCTTGAGATCAGAATCTCTTTGGAGAACATAAACATGGCTGCATATTAAAAAATAAAAATTAAAAAAAAACGATCAAAAATACATCTAAACTATTTAAAATACGTGAATTTAATAAAAGAGGGAAAAAGAGTCATACATTGAAGCAACGTCTTCTTCTCTGATGTCTCTTCAATACTTTATTCAATTTATCAGCCATTTGTCTGTGTGAAAGGATTTCCCCGGTGGGTGAGCCGGAGAACACGTGGCATCTTTCTATTGGAGGAGACCACAATCCACTTTTAGAGTAATCAAAACCAAATTCAGTTAAATCGGAGAATTTAGAGAGCAGTCTCTCTGATACTGACTTGGAAACTAATTGAATTTTCAATGAAGAAGAAATTATAGGTTCGTCTTCATCTAATTGCCATGAATTTGGAGAAGATGAAGATGAGATTTCAGATATGGTGGGCATATTTATTTTTTTAATTGAAAAAAAAATAAAAGAGAGAAAAAGGAGACGAGATTTATTAGAGAAGAATATTATTAAAAGGAATGCATGATATGGACGTGATGTATGCAATAATGGAGAGGGAAAAAGAGAAAAGTCGACGTGGGTAGCATTATTTGTAAATCGAGGTGTGTTACGATGAGAGGCGGATCTAGAATTTTCAATAAAAGTCAACGTAGGTAACATTATTCGTAAATCGAGGTGTGTTACGAACAGAGGCGGATCTATAATTTTTAATAAGAGGGTTTAAAATATGTAGATTTAGATAGCCGAAGAGGTTAGACATCTACTATATATACATATAAACTTATTTTAACCATGTATAAATAATTTATTTTTTCACCAAAGGTGAACCCCCTTCTGTCAATGTAGCTTCGCTCCTTATTACGATATATATCAATGTACCCTTATGTGTTTGGTGAGTAGTCTATCGTGCTCGAATTATAACATGTTTCTATTCAAGGTCTCAATTTATGATAAAGAATTTTAATTAGTATAGGTTTAAATTCAACTTTAGTGTTTATTTTTAAGAGTTTATTGAACAGTTAAGTTGATTATGTAAAATATGTCATTTCTTTTAATTGTATAAAATTTTCTTAAAATGAATTGTAAGAATCCTCTTGTTTTTTAATTGAGGTTAAAGCATATAATTGAAGATAATGAAATATTTTACATTGTTAAGAACTCACACAATATTTTTTCAAAGTTTATTCAAAATTGTCTAATAAAAACGTTTTATCATATATCGAGGTGTTTAATTAGAACAAACAATAGTTCAAACGTAAAAGAAATTTGCTTACAAATTTTAAAAACTAATTAGTAATCCGACATAGGAGTACTATTTTGCTAATTATGCTCTTTTTCTTACTGTGAGTTTTCGAAGGTTAATGATTCCTATATATGTTAAGTTCCCTTCTTGGTGGAAATGTTTTAATTTTTTTAATTCTCTGGATGTTGAATCATAGGACTTTACTTTTCCTATGAAAATTAGTTATTAATGTCTTCGATTAGGAGAGTGGTCCTCATTAATAAAATGAGATAAAAGAAAATATTGATATTGTTCTTTATTTGTTTCTTATTCTTAAATGTATTTAAATATCATCCACACCATGTAATTCATTAAAGTTACTCCGTATTTATATAGCATCAAATTATGACAAATTAAATCATCTATATATTACTTCCCCTCTCTCTAATTAATTGTCCATATTTTGACAAATTATACAATTTTTTTAACTCAATATATTCTTAATTAATTACTTTGAAAATGTATAACTTTTTGAAAATATTTACTTTTTAATTCATCAATTTCATAATTAATAGGGATAAAATGATAAAAATTAGTATGTCAAATATTAATTTTATAATAAGTGTGTTAATTCAAAAATATACTATTAATAACACAGGAACAATAACTTGTAACTTTTGAGGTCGTAAATGACCTTTCACCTAACAATGATATAAATCAACAGAGACCATTTGTGCCAAGAAACATTTGGTCTTTTACCTCATTGCTATATATATCATAGTTTCTATGCATATTGATAAAGTAGATTCACATGGGAGTTAACAATAGAACAAAATGACTGTACAAAACAATCATTTCAAGCTGGCACATCCAAGATCTGCAAGTTATCTAGTCTAACTTAAGATCTGGATCCTAATTGCCACATTATTTCTATGTGCAAGTGGCTTAGCTTCAAGTTTCATGTATTTTGCTATTAAATCAATTCCAACAAAAACCATAATAAATGTATGAGCACTTTCACCTTTAACGTGCCTTGCATCATAGATTGATTAGTGAATATCATATTCGTTACACAAAATAAAAATGTACAATAAAAGATACTAATATGTACCCTTTTTGGGGATATAAACTGATCTGTTAAAATAGTTTTAAAAGCAACTTTCACATATAGCAAACACAAATTTCATATTTGTATATTATAGTAAAGTTTGTATGATTGCGCTACATAGCAAACATAAATATGTGTATTTCGCTATGCATATGCAAAAAAAAAGATAATTGTATAATTCACTATACATATACAAAGAAATCAATTGTATAATTCGCTATACATATACAAAAGAAAGCAGTTGTATACAAATTATGTATAATTTGTGTATGTATAAAACGAGATAGAGAGAAAGACAAAAGAAAATTGGGCAGGAGAATATTTGTATTGTATAATTATAAGTGTATATGACGAAAATATATGTATTTGCATGTGTATATACAATTTAGTCTCGCTTTATACAAACAGAAATACAATTTATTACATTTCGTTTCTGTTTGTATAAGCGATAGAGACGAGGGAGACGAGCGAAATCTGGGAGAGGGGAGAGAGGGACAAATATATATATATATATATATATATATATATATAAAAGCTTTTCTCGCTTTATGCAAACACATTTTATACATTTCTGTTTGTATAAAAACAAGAGGGAGGTAGACAGTAATGAAGCGAGAGAGGAATAGTGACGAGCGAGAGTTTGAGGGAAAGAAATGATCGATAAACAGTTTGCTACAGGACACAATTAAATTAAAATATAATTATAATATTTAATTTATTAATTTATCATTATATTCAATTTTCCCTAATTTTAATTCCGAGCAAATTTTGATAAAATAAGATATAGTGTATGTCATAAATCATAATTTAATGTACATATAGCTAGGACAAGATTAAAAGATATTTTGCAGACAAAATCATGGTATGACACTTTCGTACAATGACCAAGATTGGTTGTAAGTCAGTGCTATTAACTATTGATGCGACAACAAATAAATGTGAGTGATAATTATAGATGTCATCTACCGATCTTTGGTCATATGATATCATATTATGATTGATATTGTGAGATAAAATCATGTTTGAACATTCGATTTTATGTTGATTTCATTTCATGATTTCATCTCATAAAATGTGATTTCATATTCTTCAAAAATTATGATATGGAATCATATGGGAATACTATATTATGTTTTGAGATATTTTAATACAAATTTGATCAACGAGTTTATATTTTGTTAAAATAACCTCAAATTTGTATCTACTAATCATTTATTTCACATGTAAATAAAATTTATAATCACATCGTCACTTTTTAAAAATTTATTATTCTCACCGACATATAGTCACTTTAACTCACACTTCATGATTGTTGAATAATAAAATTTTGAAGAACCCATGAAAGGTGTTTCATTTTTACTCAAATATATTGATGGGAAATGAAAGTTAGGTTGAAAGTTAGATTGGAACAATTATTTAAGTGCAGAACAAATAATTTTGTGATAATTTATTATGCGATTTTATAATATTTTTTAATTGATAAGATTGAATAAACAATTGGAGCTATATTAATAGTTTATAAACTTATAAATTTTTATGTTTATGAAAAATATATACAACATTAAAATTTTATATTGTATGTCCAAACAAAACTTTAATTCCATATCATAATTCCATAATGCATCACCAAACATGCCATTAATCTATACTAATCAGAGTAACTGAAACTAATTATTAGGGGTATACCAGAATATTTAGGAGACATAATTTAAAGATTATTTAACACTCTTAATTTTTTAAATTATTTTTAAATTATCTTTTAAGATCAATTCACTTATTTTAAATAATTAAAATAACTCTCAAACAATTTACTTTATATGGGAGTGGTGAGTACTGTAAATCTGATCCATTTTATCATAACAAGACGATGACAAACATCATACTCCGACTGAAATTCAACATAAATGTAAAAATGGTTAACACTGAACAATATAAATATATTAAGTTAATAATTTAATCTAAAAATATTTTATCGTCAATAATTTGATCAAAAAATAATCCTACCGCTAATAGAATAATCCAAAATAGGCTTATTGTTACTGACGGGTCAAATAATCCTTTCTCTTAAACAAACAAGATAATGAATTATTGCCATTATTAATAAATTGTGCGACAAGAATTAACGTGAGTAATATTTAAGGAAGTGAAATCATATTTTTCTCATATTGATCATTGGATTCCACCAAAATATAAAGCCATAAAGTATTACCTTGTACATGTAATATAAGGTAAACACTAAACAAACATCATTGCATGTAATTATTAAGGAGTATATATGTGATCGTTATTTAAGTAAATTCCAACAACTTTAGTTAATTACAAGATTGACTCAATTAATCAATATATTAGGTAGGTAACAAGGGTATTTTGAAATAATAACCTATTACACACAGTAACACAAGTAGTAGTTCAATAAAATCCTTTTAAACTTTACCAAAACGAAAATTTTTCTCAATTGTTCAATTGAAGGTCAAGTAAACAATTAAAATGATAAAAGTGGGCTTACTCATATGGATTCGTCTAAATTCACTAATGAGCCCAATTTAATTTGGAACTCACTAATGAGTCCAATTTAATTTGGAACGGAGAAAGTAGCCTGAACTTAACAATAGCAAGATGGGCCCAACACTCTCGGTTTCTTTTGATGTCACTAAAAGTTTGATCAAACATGCTACGAGTATTAAACTTTGAAGTTTTTTTTTTAAAATTCATTAGCAGGGACTAAACAATTTTAGATTTATATCCTCATTGATTTGAAGTATGTAAACTGGAGAATTATCATGTTATCAATGGACTTTAGAATATTCTATTTTTTTTTTTAAAAAAGGAATTTATTAAGAAATGGACAACGAATTCTGGATTTTGAGGGATCCAGGGTGCAAAATATTTTTTTCTTCCGTTATTAAAAACTGATCTTAATGTTAATTAATTACTCATATTGAAAAATACGTAACGATAATATTCACTTTTTCTAGTTTCAAATTTTTTTTAAAAAATGTTTAGTAGAGAATTAAACACTCATCCCAAAATGCGGGATCCAAAATCACATCAACCTCTTTAAAAGACAAAACAACCCTCTATAACTCAGTTTATACCAGTACTAATGATCTACATCCCCACTGTCTATATGGGTAGTTTTGTCTTTTCCTATTTCTCCTTTCGATAAAGTGACACTTCATTTTTCACTTCTCCTATAATATTTGCTCTTTGGAATATATACGTCTCCCCCATTTCCCTCTTCATCTGAAGAGTCAAAAAGTTGAAAAAAAGCAAACAAAACACAAAAAAGAAAAAAAAAAAGGGGGTGAGAAATCAAAAGGAGGATTTGTTTACTAAGGGAAAACAATAGTTTTGTTCAATTTTTTTTTCTCAATTTGAAGTTGTTGAGAGTGATGGCTGGGTACAGAGCTGAAGATGACTATGATTACCTATTCAAGGTGGTACTAATTGGTGATTCAGGTGTTGGCAAATCCAATTTGCTTTCAAGATTCACTAGAAATGAGTTTAGTCTAGAGTCTAAGTCTACAATTGGTGTTGAGTTTGCTACTAAAAGCTTAACTGTTGATAGTAAAGTCATCAAGGCTCAAATTTGGGACACTGCTGGTCAAGAAAGGTAACATTTTTCAGACCCCCATTTCTTGATCTGACCATACTTTGTTTAGGTTTGAGGAGATTTGTGTTCTTCTCTGATCTGGTGTATTTTCTGGGAATTTTATAGTGAGTGAGATTTGGGTATGAAATGTGCTTTATGTTTCTAGAATTGTAAAGCCCTGATCTAATGATTAGTTTGCACAATGTGAGTATCTCTTGTGGTGTTTTGCTCGATTACTTTGGGATAATAGATCTGATGGGTATTTGGTTTCTTGATCTGTTAGATCTTCCATATCTTACTTGCTTATTGCAGTTTTTGACTCAATTGACTTCCTTTCTAAGGTAAGATGTGCTTGCTACTGTTGGATATAATGACGAAGCTAAGAATTTTACTAAGGGTGTTTAAAACTTCAGGATATATATTTAAAAAGATTGTTTTTGACCTATATATACAATTTATTTGCTTAAAAGGGTATTTGAGTGATCACCATGGGGTTAATGTGGCTACGGCCCTGGTTGGATACTATGACTATGGCCAAAGGAAGCCACAAATTTATCACCTTTGTGACGATTTCTTCTATACCTCATTCCAATGCACTTGCAAATGATGCAATTTTTTTTGCTTTAGAAGATTGTGTCGTGTTATTGATTTTGTTTTAAATTGTAGTTTCTGTATTGGCAATGACAAAGGGATCGAACATAAGTAAACCAGTTGACAAGCCATGTCCTATTGTAGATTTCTATAGGAAGAAGAAAGTCTGAGTCTGTTGGACCCATTTTATAGGATCCCATAATTCTTGCATGGTCAAACAGTTTTTGACTTTAATTTTTTCAAATATCCTCAACAGTTTTGACTATAAGATATTGTGATCTATAGTACCTTCAATAGTCATAGGATTATGTAAATAAAACCAAAGAGTTGATGTCCGAATTCCAACCTAAAAATTGTGAAGTGATGCAACCACTATCTTATTACAGATTATTTAATGAAGCAGTGGACCAAAGAATTTGAAGGTAGTTGACAGTTGTTTGATTTTGGGGTTGTGCACAAAAGTTGGTTGGTAGTGAGTAGCAATGAAAATATAAACAATTTAGTTTCTCGGAACCTGTAAGGCTGTAACAGTGTGTACAGCAGCATGCTGAATTGGCATGTCAAAGTGTGTAGTAACAAATTCTAAAGGGCACTTGAGCTAAAGTAGTTGAACGATATAAAGTGAGATATCTGGTGCATATGCTTTGTGTGTCTGGGAGCATGCATTTGTTTTTATACCTTTAGTTTTGCTGATCGTCTTGCAGTGGAAAATGAGCATGTTCATCTGGTGATATTAATTCTGGGGCATCTTCTATTTTTGCAGTTGTTATGGAAGTAAAAAATACAAATGTGTCCATAATAGATGATTAAATCCCAATATGAATGTGGATAAAAAGTAAAATTTATTTATCATTATTATTGCTTTTATCATTAATTCTTTTAAAAAAAACTTTTTTGTTAACTTGGTAACATGTTTGCGATATTACTGATAGATCTAACTTGCAATCTCCGACTACATTAGTCTATACTTTTTACATTGTATCTTTAGGAGTCATTATTTCCTCGATATATAAAAGTTGTGATTGCTAATGTTTTTTGATCTAGTATATGGGAATATATTTCCCCATTTGCCATCAGTGGAACTGTTTTCAATTTTATAGAAATTACATCTCAAGAAGGCTAACTAAAACATAATTAAGAGCTTAATTAATCTCAAAAACAAAAAAGATAGGAAAACATAGGCAACAACTTCAACAAGTGTAAAACCTTCAACAAGAAGGGAATATATATCTAAAATACAGTGTGAATACTATCATAAGTCATCATCGTAGCTTCAAATAAGATGGGATCTTCCTCAAAAATGTGTTGAATGATCATCTTATCTTTAACCGCACAATCTTCACCCTTAATAGTAACCAATTTTTCTCCAGTATTCTAATAACATTTACCATCTACCTTCTACATTTTTCCTTCGAAATCAACAACATCAACATCATCATTAGTCAATTTTTCCCTCATAGAAGTCAAACCGTTTCTAATAAAAGAAACAATTTTATTTTGTATGGATGAGTACCAATTTCCCGTCTTAGTATCACGGACGATACGCCAAAAAAGCTTTAAAAAGATTAAAAAAAATGCAAGAAGAAATCTTTCTATTCAGATAAGGTTTAGAAATAACAAACTCATCAGAAATGTCATATATGTTCTCTCGAATCAACATTATAAAGTAAAAATCTTTTACTGAATGACAAAAAACTCTTCCATTTTAACGTCCTATTAAGGTTCCACCTTCCGGTAACACTAACATGGACCTTTTTCAAACCGTTTGTCTTTTTATCAGATAACCCTTTTCGGTGTGTAAAAAATCCCCAACCTCTTTACCTCCTCCTTCTCCTCCTTTCCAAAATCTTCTTATTCTTGCACCCCCTCTATGCTATCGGTTTCTTCTTTGCTTGACGATTTTGTTGCACGTATCGATATCGTGAAACAATCAACTTTTTTAATTGACATTTCTTATGAGTTTGTTGTTCCTGAACCTTATCCGAATAGATGAGTTTCTTCTCGCATCTTTTTAGAGCTTTTTTGGCGCATGAAATTGATACTAATCCATACAAAATATAGTTGTTTCTTATACTAGGAAAGATTTAACTTCTATGAGGGAAGAATTGATTGTTGATGTTGAATTCGGAGGAAAAGGTAGATGGTAAATGTTGTTATAATATCGGAGAAAAATATTGAACTTAACGGAGTCAATTTTGGTTATTATTAAGGGTGAAGATTGTGTGATTGAAGATATGACATCATTCCACACTCTTTTGAGGAAGATCCTCTCTTGTTTGAAGCTGCGATAATAGTTTATGATAGTATTCACACTGTGTTTTAGATACATATTATTTTCTTTTTGAAGATTTTAGACTTGTAGAAGCGGCTGTCTATGTTTTCCTATCTTTTTTGTTTTTGAGATTAATTATGTTTTAGTTAGCATTCTTGAGGGATAATTTATTCTAGATAATTTACTTCAAGTAGCTGTAAAGTCAGTTTTCATTTATTCATCTATTATCATGCATTGGAACTAATGTTTAAATACTTATTTTTTCTGGAAAAAAATAAGTGCTTGTGGGCATATTTAGCTTTTATTGCCAAGTAGGAGAGAGGTGCAATGTGCCATTTTATACATTAAGAACTACCTTGCTCGAATATAATTATTTTTATCATTTGAAATGCATCCTTCAAATCAACTTTTCATAAAAAAAATTTTTATTTTAGAAAAGGCAGTCAAAAGTCAATGCAATCATTACCACTCTAATCTAAAAACAGGGGAATTCGGTTATGCAGGTATTTTGACCTATGACAACATTCCACACTTTCCCTTACTTGAAAACTCATTTAGAAATTTGCTGTACCTCTCATTCCTGATTGTCCTTACAAGGCACAGTGCGCTAGCTTTACCTGCTACTTTCAATTTGGTTGATCCTCCTCATCTGCAGCCTTGCATAGTGCATGTGTCTGTAGACTTTTTATCATCAAATACATGCCATAATGCACAGTTCGTCTTAGTCAACACAATATTCACTAACAATCAATGACATAAATATGAATTTGAGGGCTAACACTGAGATAGCTTCAAAGGATTTTCTCCATAGATTATTTGTTTGTGATTTCAGTTTTGACATAGTCAGTTTTCTATAATCTATTCTAGTTGGGGTGGGTTGGGTGGGTGCCTTTGTGGATGTTGTGGTGGCATTGTAGACTTGGAGGTTGAAGTGTCATATGCAGTATAAGGACATCCTTATACTATTCTAATTTGTTTTCTTGTGTTTGGATGATTTATAGTCTGTCTATCTTGTTCTTTTTCCATTTTCTTTTGGTTTGTATCTCTTTCATTTTTGCCTTTTCTTTCGGTATGTAAAAGATAACCTGATACCAGCAATCACTAAATATGAATAAGTATGTGATATGTATTTTTAAAATTTTATCTGTTCTGACTTATTCCTTTTGGTTAAGGGAGGGTGGGGTTTTGAAGGAGGTGGTTGGAATGGAAGGCTAAATAATAGGAATACTATTTGCCATGGTACTAAGGGCTGCAAGCTAGCAGGCTGCTAATTCTAGTATTCAGATTTGTCCTTCGTGGAAAAATGAAACATTTGTCTAGGTTATTATTAGTTAATTGTTATTTGCAGAAGTCAACTAGTTGCAATTTATCTGGCATCAAGATGAAGAAATCATTCCCTTTTAAATATCATTCCCAGCCTCAAGAGCTGACCCCATGATTTCGAATAATCTGCTTCTAGTACCGACTTCTGTTGTATGTAAATGAGTCCAACTAGTATTGTTTGTTGGTCACTTGTGCACTCATTTCATAGTTTTAATATTTTAAATTCGTTTAAATTACTCAAATCTTAATTGTTTCCTTTATCAAACTACTTTTCAATCATTACTATATTAAATTTTATTAATTCATTATAAATGTTGCTTGAGCTTAAATTTTCTTGATTCCTCCATCTCCTGTGTGTCCTATTCTCCCAAATTCTCGATCCTTTAGTTCCATTTGTTTTTTTTTCTTGTAATATTATCGAAAACAAATATCACGAGATTTCAGTAGTATTAGGTTTTTCCATGTCTAGTGATTTCTGTTTTTTGCATCAAGTCATGAATTTCAGCTAATTTTTGTTTATCATATGGCTATCCATCGTTTTGAGAGATAAATACTTTCTTTCAGTGGACATGTTACTATATTTGATATAGTGGACATGTTACTATTTTTGAGGGTTGGAAACTCTATGATACTGTGCTCAACTTAGTTTCTGATGACTCAAAAAGGGCGAGAAATATATATGACATTAGAATTACCTTGTTGTCATCAATAGTTTCTTAATGTGATGCCCATCCCAAGTGATTGTTACATGCTGACTAATAAGCTTTTCCTTGGTGGCTTGGTTATTAAATTGTCTTCTACACTATTTGGTATTGTTTCTATGTCATAACGGCTGTACTACTTTGTTCTGTAGGTACCGTGCCATCACCAGTGCTTACTACAGAGGTGCCGTGGGTGCTCTGCTTGTGTATGATGTCACTCGACATTCAACATTTGAAAATGTTGAGAGGTGGCTTAAGGAGTTGAGAGATCATACAGATCCCAACATCGTTGTCATGCTTGTCGGAAACAAATCTGATCTACGACATCTGGTTGCAGTATCAGCTGAGGACGGGAAGTCTTTTGCGGAGAAGGAATCCCTCTACTACATGGAAACTTCTGCCCTCGAATCTACAAATGTTGAGAATGCATTTGCTGAAGTTCTCACTCAAATCTACCACGTCGTGAGTAGAAAAGCCATGGAAAATGGTGAGAATGGAAACGGGAACGTGCCTTCCAAAGGAGAAAAGATTGATATAGGTAAAGAAGTATCTGATGTCAAGAAAGCTGGTTGCTGTTCATCCTAAGGGCTATATAATCTGTGCTGCTGTATCCTGTTCTAGGTGCACCGTACCGGTAGTGTAAAATTGTCCAGACTACCTTTGACACGATCCTATTTGATACTACCTTTTACATTGGTTTTTGTTTTGGTTGGTAGTAAAGAATATCAATGTTAGAGAACCTTTTTCTAATGAACCAAACCCTTTGTGTAGACCTGTTATGGCTTAACTATTGAATCATTCTTTTTTCTCTTTTCAATTACTTCAATTGACTTCTAGTTAGCTTGTGCTTGCTCTGGTGTTGGTACTCCAGTGCTTGTGATGAAGATTAGTTTTAACTTAACACTAGGTTGATTTTGTTGGCATAGTTTAGAGCAGTGACGGAGCCAGTATTTTCACTAAGTGGCTGAGGATGTGAAGAAATAAAACGGGGTGCTACTGGTATATGAGACAAGTCAGACAAAACCATAAAACATTCTGAATTTAGTGAAAATGACAAAATGCCTTTCATTTGTATATGAAGAAAATTTCCACTCCTTCATTTGGTATGAAGAAAATAGAAATAAGGTAAGGGAAATTATTTTGGTCCACCTACTCTTTATCATTTTCTCTAACAACCAAACAAAGTGATTTTTGGTCCCCATTACTCAACCTGTTAACATCTTTTCGATGTATAATTACAGAGTAAATAGGTAAAAACTAAATAACTTATATACTATTCATATGTTGAAATTCTTTTATTCTTTTGTATATTTACTTTTTTTTTCTTTGGGATAGTGCACAAGTACCTTCTCAATCTATGCCAGAAATCTCAGAGACACAGTCATACCATACTAAGGTCATATTACCCCCTGAACTTATTTTATTAACAATTTTCTATCCCTTTTCGGTCTACGTGACACTATCTTGTGGACCAATGCTGATTGACTTTTTTTTTTCAAGCTAGTGTCATATAAGCCAAAAATGATTAAAAAATTACTTATAAAATAAGTTAGGGGTAATAGAACCTTAATATACTATAAGTGTCTCTAAAATTTCGGGCATAGATTGAGAGTACTTGTGCATTTTCCCTTTTTTTCTTTTTTTGACAAAACTTAGGATATTGTTTTTGTCATTTTCTATATGCATGTGTATACTTTTATCAAATTTGATTAAGCAAAAGCTTTATATGACTAAATAAAACAGTAAGAGATCAATTCCAGATAGACTTTTAGCAAGATATCACTTTAGTTCATACTTTAATTACTTTATAATTAAATTAACAGATAAGATTAGCACAGAAGAAACACTTGATAGAGATTTTTAATCTCATCACTGACGCTAATCCATGACTTGCACGTGCAACATGTGGGGACACGTATCACTCTAAAAGTTCATTAGAAGTTCTAAAAACAACTTGATAATATATTTTAAGAGCAAAAATTAAAAACCGGCCCTAACCTCTAACCAATACAAATAAATTAAAATTTAAAAATCACAATTATTTTGCGAATAATGTAAGGACAATTTGGGCCCCTCATTTAAGCCTCTTTACCTACTCTCCCAATATTTAATTAGTTTCTAATCATGATTAACTAATCCTTAATATACCTCCTGTCTTAGCAAGCTAAGATAATGCTATTTGATTCGAAGTCATGTGTAAACACCATTATATAAGGGAAATTGATGATCATAATTCATAATCATATGTAACCAATCAAAATTATTCTTCTGTAGAAAAAAAAATATTGTGGGACAACTCTAATTTAACGTGTACAGCTATATCAATATTGCTTAAAAAGTCAAAACTTTGGTTAATTTTGACTTTTAAGGCAGTCAGCTAGTGAAGTTCGTAATGAGTCACATCAAATTTGAGTTATTTATGAAAGTCATTTTTCCATTACTATAAATTCAATATTTATGATTTGATTTTAATCTTCCTAGGAGTTTCGGCTCGTTCAAATCAAAACGCAACGAAACACCTACAAAATATTGATGATAGAGCGAGAATTTTGATTTACGAATTTAAATTGATTATAACCAAAATCGTAGCTACTGCAATCAAACACTCCCCCCCCCCCCCAAAAAAAAAAAGACGTTACTTATGAAGAAATTATTAAAGCTAGACTCCGAACTATGAGAATTTGTTTTTTATCTTCTTTCTTTTCCTGATCAAATAGGGAATCAAGCCACTCCTATTAGATGAATCATGATAAAAGCTAGTGTACCAATTTCTTTTTTTCTTGAATCATTCATCAAATTTGCAAGCTTACCTATTCTTATCATTCAAAATTATTTATCGATTTTCACTTCTCAAAATCTAAATGTTTTCTTTTTTGTTATATTAACATGAGAACAATTGAAATTTCTAGTATGAAATCAACTATCAAAATGAAGAAAAAAAAGATAATATACACATGGGGTTTTGGGAATAGAGTTGTGCCACTTTGCTTGCATTTATAGAACTCAAGAATAAACAATTACTCTTATTAAATCTTATGGCTTTTGCCTTCTTGTTCTTTTCTCATTACTTGGGTAATCTCTACTCAATTTTCTTTGCCACCTTTCTCCTTTCCTTAATTTGTAAGAAGGGATCAAGGGATTGGATTATCCAATTAAACCAAATTAACAAACTATATATTGTACAAACTTGTTCACTATTATAATATCACATGTTTAGCCCTATCTTTTTTTTTTATTGCATATTAAAACCAGAATTCTTTAACAAGTTAATGACTCTGCCGGTTTGTAAGGCTAAAGCTAAGGTTTTGACACATGGTGGTTTAATATATAGGATCTGACTATAACATTATTTTTTTAACGATACACTTCAGTAGTTGTTGTAATAAATGCATCATCCAAAAGTAACAGACTGTAATATGTTATCATCCACTTGATTAAATTTGGAACTAATTGAATCAGATATATGCATGAATTTAAAATTCACTGACTACTCAATAGGTCTATAAATGTTAATATATTAGAATGAAGTCATGAACTATTAAAAAAAATTAGCATTATTTCCCAGTATGACATATTACCAAAAATAATGGTTGATTCATATACACTGAGTAAAAGTGATATTATTCTTTTTTCCAAAGAGATAATTTAATTACTATTAAGGTTAAATTGGATTGTCTCAATATTCAAAAAGGATTACAAGTTGCAATGCTTTTCCTTTGTAAGAACCATCATCATTTATTTATTTGGTCACTTATATGATAAAAAGATACATTTTAAAAAATTGATTTAAATATATTTAGATTTAATTATCGAAAAGTAAAAAGTATCACAAAACATAGAAAGAATTAAAAGAATATAATTTAATCAAATCCTCAATCTCATATATTCTTTCTTTCATTTTCTTGATCTCCTAATCTACAAAGGTATTGAAATAAGATTTAAAATTTATTAGTTTCAACGTTGTAGTGAAATTTATAATTTAATTTTAACTACTGAATTTACAATGCATGAATCTTTTGATATAATTATAAGGTCTAAGTAAAAGTCATCGAGTTGTCTGAAGTTATAACTACTTACCTCGATTCGCTAATTTTAGTTGTCATAATTTTCCTTTTTATCCGCTAATTTTAGTTGTCATACTTTTCCTTTTTAGTATCAAATATATAAAAAATTTTACAAACATTTTACGATGTATTTTTTCGCCATATTGATACGCAAAAAAATTACAAATTATAGTACTTTTCGTATAGTTTTTGAATAACTAAATATTTTGTTTAAAATATAAAATTAATATATTTAATTTAACTTTAAAAAATGATCAAATTAACTTTCGAAAAATATAACATGACAAATAAAAATGAATGAAAAAAGTAATATTATAGATCCACCCCGATCCAAAATATAAAAGAAAACAAGAGAAAAGGAAGATAGACGCAATTGGAAAAATTCCCAAGACAAACAATGGCATATCTCTTCCATCTTACTTAAAGTTAATAGAGGCATTGGAAGAAATTTAGCCGTTAGAAATGAAAAGGCCAATGATGCTAATTACAATGAGAATGAGACAGATTCCTCTCAATTGGACAGCTTTTTTATTTTATTTTTACTATACTACAAAACCTACACTCAAATCTAAGAAAACTTACAAATATTAAAAGCCAAAACCGAATTGCCTTGGTATCTTATGGCGCACGACGCGCAATTTCCTAATGAATCAATTTTTTTAAAAAAAAGAAGTTATTTTTGATCAACTAAAAGACAAATAACACATATCGCAACCATCTCAACCTGTGGTACCACACCAAGATGTCAAGCTATGTCGTCGACGTTCTTCGTCTCTCTCCATCATTCCACGGCCAAACACCGTTGAACATTCCGGTAACTCTCCGAGATCGGCGAAAAGTGACACGTCTTCCTCTCGCATTGTCAACGTTGATGACATGTCAATATCACAATCAACTTGGGTCAAAATTGGACTTTCTAGCATAGTTGTTGAAGTACACTCAATCAAATCCGAAAACCATCCGAATTCATTTGCGTTAATTAGAGACGATGATGATTCGCCGAGATTGACAAATTTTTCGTCCGAATTAGGCTCCGATGGACGAGTGAAATCACCCGTGACCTTTTCTTCTGAGACCGCGATGTTAGAAGTAGTTATTGTTGTTGTTGTTGTTGTTGCTGTTAGTGATGCTATTGTTTTCATCTTCGTCTTTGTATTATTATTAATAATACATGATGTATTAGTAGTTGTACGATGGTTGTGTTGATTATTTCTAGAAGCCGGCCAAGGATGGTTATGTTCACAAGAATATGTCACAACTAACATGTTTGGGTCCGCACGGCTCCTTTCAACTTGTTTTCTAGCTGGACATCCTTTTGAACTACTACATCTATAATATCCCCTACAATTATCACAAAAATATTTTTCAATTATTTAAAAATTAATCATTTTTTCATACAATTCAGTCCTAAAAGTTTAATCAAATTACTAGAATTGCCCAAGAATTAAACTAACCTGGGATAAGGGGAACCTTTGATGGGCTTTTGTCCATATTTTCTCCATGCCCAAGAATCAGATGGTGGCATACTTATTTCACCTTTCATTTTTGATCCTTCAATTTCTTTAATTGGCACTGACACCACTCTTTTTTCTATGGATCTTCTGCTGCAAATTTATTTTTTAATAAAATTAAGCACAATATATACTATTAATTATCATGCAAGCACATGATCAACAAAATATCAAAACCCTAAAATCTCTTAAATATTTTCTTCAAAAAAAATCAAGCAAAAGAGAAATAACATATTAATGTTCTATAGCTATTCTCGTATATATTTTAATAAAATCTAGAAAAAAATATTAATGTTTTCATATAATTTTTTAAAAAAAATTTTCCCATTGTATGTGTTTTCTTTTTTTCCTCAGTGAGCTTGTTCGAAGGAAAATAAATGAGAAAATAATATTCTTATAACACAAATTTTGCACGGATTAATTGCGGGAATAACCCTTGTTTCTAGTAGTGAGATCACATACTCATGGCAATCAACAAAGAAGGTATAATATATATATATATATATATGTATATGAGATTAATTTACCTTCTTTTAGGAGATGAAGTTGAAGTGATCATCTTGTTATCATTGAATAAACCGGAACGCGGTGAATCGGAGCTGTTTTCCGGTGAATTCTCCGAATCTTCTTGCTCAGAAACAAAAAAGTTATTGAATCTTCCATCCATATTTGCTTTTGTAAACTACTTTAATTTTTCTTCGTCTCTTTTGGTTCCTATGTATTATAGAAGATAAGAAAGTACTTAAGAGAGAGAGATTATATTTTTCATAAGAAAGAAGAAGAAAATAATGAAGAAAAAAAGAGTATAAAAAGGGTGTGAAATGTGACAGATAGGGAAAAGGCATGGCATTTGTTTATAGAGGACGTGCAAGTAAATGTGTGAAACTAATCCAAATGACGATTTTAATATTACTACAATTATTTTTGAAAACGACCTTAACGTTTGTTTTACTAATTGTTATATTTTACTAATCCTGATTGATTTATTTATTTATGGGCGCCACCATTTTTGGACTATACGCTTAATTTATCTAGACGTTTAAATTACATAACCTAGACCTCATCATACCATGCTTTAATTTTATTTTTTCTTTTTCAAAAAATTAAAATAATATCTACTCTTGTTGATTAAGCATGTATACAAGAAATTAAAAGAAAATGATCAACCATTAAATCTTTTGATAACGACGTTGTTTATCTGAATATGTTTTTTTTGCCATTATATGTATTACATAATTAAAAAGTCAATTTCACAAAGAGAAAGTTGATTATTATAGAGAATGACCGCTTATATCTATATATCTCGATAATTACACAATTGGAGTGATTTAACATATTATAATAATTACTTCATGGAGCATATATCATTTATTGAGGTCACTAAGCAATCAAAAAAATTAGAGTTGTATGGAATTACCTTTAAATTTAGTGATTTGAATATAATTTTTTTTATATAGTCAATGTATAAAATTTAAACTCGAATAAGTGATATTTTCCTATGGCTTGGACCCTTTCACTCGAGAACTCAAAGGGGGGAAAGAATTCTTCAACATAGTCACAAGAAGGTGGTCTACGACCATTAGATCCCTAGAAAGAGGAGCAACTAAGAAGAGAGGGATACTATTTGATTTTAGCATGGACACCAACAAAGAGTATGTTAGTTGATTTGCCAAACAGAGTTTAAATTGTAGTTCAATTCTCTTAAGGACTAATTAAGAGCTTGTTAAAGGCTACTTTTGTTAGCATGTTTAGTTGATCCCTACCTCACCCCTTCTCTATTTTATAATTTACTATCTAGTGGTGTAAAAATTTGGCAAGCAGGCTATTTAAGAAAAAAGGTTAAAAAACATGAAAATTAAGTGGAAATTCAAACAATGATCTTCAAGAAAAAAAATCCTCTAGAAAATGAAATTAGGGATTTCAATAAATTTAATGGATAATTTGTTTTGATTTATAGGAGTTCTTAAACCTAAATTAAAGTGCACCTCAATTCTAGTATAGTATATACTATGTCATATTATAATTACTAATTGGATTAGTTCAAAAGAAATTTCGATGCATTGAAGAAATTAAAGAAGAGAGATGACAACACCAAAAACATTTCTTAATTAAGCTAATTATTTTGAATAACCCCTAACTTAAGATACAGTATTATTTTGTTAAATCAATGTGTCCATATTCATGTCGACGTCATACTTTTTTGGATAGCATAAACAATTAGCAATTAGTGAAACTATTCATAACGTTATCTTTGATTATTTTTTTTCTAGAGTCATGAAAATTAAGTCATCACCATTACATCATTAATAGTATATATATATATATAAGATCACAAAATAGAGTAATAATTTGAAAGAAGGAATAGCAAAAAAGATACTCTTATATATATATACAAATAGCCAGATCAATTTATCGCGTAAAATCTCGTCTTTCTAAATAATAATAATAATGAATCACCTAGGTTACAAAAGGACCTCTCTGAGTAAGAAATTTTTTGATACTTAAAACTATAATAGCCAATTAAAAGGGAAAGTAGGACATATATACCTTACTCCTTAATGTATATAAAAAAACAAGATCTAGATAATTAATTGGCCTAACATCAAAACTAAAAATAAAAAATATGAAGAAATATGAGTTATTATCCTACCACTATTTCTTTAAATAATTTAAAATAAGAAATTATATTATACAATAATCTTGAAATGTATTTGAATCTGTATATCATGCCCATGGACAGTGGACTCAGTAATCTGTGATCACATTGATTAGGTTAGGAATGATAGGCTATTGATAATAATATTTTATTTTTTTTAGTTTTTAATTCGATGTCTGATATTTATTTTTTTAGATCAATTTATTCATTTTTAGCGCAAAAGTCTCATCTTACGTTTTATAGAGTATACACCGCATCTCATTTTTTAATTTCGCATTCCATTAAATTAATTAAGAATTATTTTTTTTTGCGTTAACTAATTTACAATGTCGATCTCAAGTTTCAATAAAAAAAGAAAATTGCAGAGATTCTATCTAAAACAAACACTTCATTTTATAATAATAAAGAGATAAAATCATATATTTTGTACCCTTTCGTATCATATTTATGAAATTATACTTAATTTGTGGTAAATTAATTTTTTTTTCTAATATATTAAACTGTAGGCATAAAAAATATATATATTTTAAAATCACATGGGTGTTTGAACCGAGAGAATCAAAATTTAATGCGTGATCATGGAACTGAAATCAAGAATATTTTTCGGGTTTCTTATTGTCTACTTATTTTGCACATGACCAATTCACGATCATTTAGCTCCCTTAATTTAAACTTTCTTTTTCATTTAAACAAAAATAAAAGTGGGGCTTACAAATAAATAAAAGTAGTATTTATTCGATCCTTTCTTTAGTCTTTAAGAAATTATTATTTCACAGCTGAAACTCTAAATCTATAACATATAAATTTTATTTTTTCGTAAAACTCTAGAATATAGAAATTTTATGACGGTATTATTTTCAAATAAAAAAATAGTTATTTGTTAAATTTACTCCGTAATTTAATTAAAATGAATTAAAGTACGAGTTCAAGCCAATAAAATACCTTAATCAATTGATAAGGTTCTTTATTATATACGACATAGACTATATATACACACATTCAAGTCCATGTCTTAATTTATGGACAATTAATATTCTCAGCTATAATATGATTGTTGTGCCCTAATTTAAGGAGAGTGATGAAATATTGCCATGAGAAGGAAAATAAATAAATATCACGAAGCATTTAGATCGTGGATCAAATGAAGGTGTTTTTAAAATAGTGATATTTGTAGACAAAAAGTTACGTAAGAATGCCCAATTGGATGACTTTTTCTAATCATCTGACTTTCTTCATGTTGGCAGTTGATTGAAATACTACTCTATGAAATAATATATAATATAATACATAGTGTAACAAATCGAGCTACTTGTATTTACTATTATTATTCAATTCAAATCATGATTTGAAACTTCCTATTGCTTTCCTTCTCCTTCTTTACACTACCCTATTTCTTTATTTCCAAGTTTTGACTTTGTTAAAACATATTATGTTAGTCAAACTTTAAGATCTGATTCGTTTAATGTTTAGTTTAAACTTTATACATCTTTTAAGAAATAATTATATGAACTGTTGTATAGTTTTAAATCTGAGAAAATAATTTGAGAAAAACACATTATTTTTTAATTATATTTTTTATATGTCAAAAGTAAAAGATAAATATATATATTTTTAATATAGTGAATTAATAAGTAAAAGTGAACGGAGGATGAAACATACTAATTAATTTGTTGTAGCGGCCATGTGTAGGCCAAGCTTTTCCTTATTATCATCACTAATTAATTTGTACAAAAGCCTGTTTGTCTAACTTTTGGGTGCACAATTGTAATAAACATCTTTATTTCATTGGTGTCCAATAAAAGGGAGACAATGTCAATGATCAAATCCAATTTATGGTGTCACAAATATAGATGAGAACTTTTTGCATAATGGTATTTCATATACACAGTATGTTATTAGAGTTTTTTGAATTTATTTCAGGGAATCGATGATCATAAATTTTTTCGTTGTTTTATACTTTCGTCGTTTTTATTAATATGTCATTATTATAAATTTCTTATGTATTAAGAAATTAAGTTAGTTCATTATTTTAATCTTATTTAATTTTTTTTAAAACTCAAATTTTCAAGTATAAAAATTAAGTAATTGTGAAAGTTCTATGGACCAAACAAGCTTAACCTAATAATATTATTGAAGATAATTCAGGTCAAATGAAAAATCAGACACACAATGACGTTTATACACTAAAATAGTAAAGATATCAGATGATTATTTATATAGTATGATAATTAGTTACAAATTCTCGTAGTTGAATAAAGGTGTTAAAAACTTGTTATCAATCATTATTGTCGCTATTTTAAGATTTAAAAAAATCATTAGATTGTATAAAGCAAAGTCGAAGATGATCATCAGACCGCGTAGTAAGAAAATTAAAAATAGGACAAAATCTTTATACGAGTATGTAAAGTAAAATAAAATGATCCCTTAATTCAAAATACTAAACTAGTATATTCAAGCGTAGTAATGCAAGATATTTTTAAAGTATATTTTTTTTCTTCTAATAATTATAATTTAATATGTTTACACGTAAGCAGGGGCGGATCTAACCTATTGGATACTTGTTGTTAGGAACCTAATAACATTCACGAAGATCCTATATTTATATTGGAAAATCTATTCAATATAAAAAATATTTGTTCAAAACTAAATAATAAAGTACGAAGTCTTTTGCTGGGATTTCACTTATATGTTATTTATTGATGTTGTTGTAGTCTCATTGTCTAGCAAACAAGTAAAAACGGAATTTGCTTAAGCTATATTACCCTCCTCAACAAGGGTTCAATTCTCCCTTACACTAAGGTTTTTTTTCCCATTATTTTAAATTATTAAAAATTTATAAATTTTAAATTCTAATTTCACAATCGTAAATAATGGTGAACTGACATATCAAGACGTAATCTTTTTGTTAAAAAATATTTTTTCATTTTAAAAGAGGCAACTAATAATACCTGATTTAGCAAAAGTGTAAAACTACATAGCAGAAATTCCAGAAGAAAAAGAAGGGAAAATATCAAGTTGGGCCCATTAAACAAGTGACAAACTAAGCAAAGTATTGGAGTCATCACTTACATAATTAGTGGCTATAATTAGCAGCTCTATACTTTTCAGTTGATAAAAATGACTAGAGTTGTCAACATAGAAAGGCCCACCTCAACTTATACGGGCTTTAATATTTGATGTGTCACTTAGGCCCACCACTTTAATGTCTAGCTCAATCCAATATCAGATAGGTTCTTTGTGTATATAAATAAGGATAAATTTTAGGAATCATTATAGTGTTAATACGAAAGTATAATCTATTCCTCTTTAGTTTGTAATTACAATAATTCCTTAAAAGTAACATAAACTGAATACATTAATATGTAGCTCAGATACATTAAAGAGTATCTCGAATACATTATAATATAAACTAGATACATAATATGTAGCTCAGATACATTAAAAACTAGCCCGGATACATTATAAAACAAATCGGATACATAATATGTAGCTCACATACATTATAAAGTAATCGGATACATAATATGTAACTCGAATACATTAAATACTAGCTCGAATACATTAAAAACATAAGAGATTTTAGAGTCCTTTAGAAATAGAAGGGGATATTGAAAATAAGGGAAATATAAGATGTGTATTTCAGTAATTACTTAAATCACACTAGTTTAAGAGTTAATTAATTAGATACAATTTAGTTTGTAATAATACGTAATTTATCAAAATTTTAGTATATCCAGATATATGTATCTTGAAATACATTATAGTCAATTCTCGTAAAAAATTATTGACCAAAGGAGAACTACACTGTTATTCTTCTCTACTTAGTATTTTTTTTTTCTTTTCTTTTTTTTAAAAAAAGCAATCATCATCAAGCTATAGGCTGTGTGAATTGTTGAGTTGATATTCTGTTTTATTTTGAAGTAATTCGCACAAAAATATTGCATATTCTCTATCAACAAATGCGTATATGCTAAAGCAGAAATCCTTATTTCTTTCACTTTTCTACTTGCACTCATGCTCCAAAGAGGCCATATTGATTTATTTATTTAATCGGTTATGTTTCTATTAATTATATATTTTATCACTGATGATGAAAATATATATCTAGTATTTTCTCTGTCTCAATTTATGTGTCATAGTTATTTCGACTTCAAGAGCCAAACTTCTTGTTTAAAACAAGAATCAACAAATTAATTCCTAGACAATAGTCGATTTAAACAAAGATATTTTTATCTACTTATGTGTAAGATCATAAGACTAGAGATTTGTATTTGAAGGACCATATTTTACTTTGGATCCTTTATTCCACAAATGAACTATCAATTTAGCCTAATACAAATTCTCTTCGTATTTGAAGTACCATATTTTACTTTGGATCCTTTATTCCACAAATGAACTATCAATTTAGCCTAATACAAATTCTCTTCTTTCCCCAAATGTAATTTTATTCGTTTTTAGAAAAACAAAATATATCGAAGCTAAATATTATTCGTACTCACTAGGCACAACATTTGTACAATGATAAACGTACGTGTTGCTGTATCACATTCACATTCACATATTTTTTTTATCCTATAATCCTTCCTTCATCGTATGGATTGCAATAGAAGCTTAAAATTCGGATTTTTAACCAACCGCGCCTATAAATAATAAGGCCGACGATATATAATGATTGTGTAACAAATTATAATAACGCAGAGTGCAAATAAATTAGAGGGCTAATCTCATTTGGCAGACAGCAAATAATGCAATGATATATGCTTAGTTTGTTATGTGCAAAATTAGTGAAGTCTGCCTAAAGGAGATTTGTTCTTATGTTCTTTCATATCTCACTCTTCTATTAAGAAAAATAATAATTATATTTTAATTAAAAATATAAATTAGTATGGTCTTAGAAAATATAAATGAGACCTATCTATTATGGTAGCAATGCTTTAATTTTGCTCTTGTTGAACAAAGATAAAGAGTTACAGGTGTGATATAGTGATCCTCTGCGTCTATGTGCATTGTTCCAAAATCATATTGCTTGATCAATAACATCTTAAATAACGCTTATGTATATACTTATTTTATTGTTATATTTAGAAATTAGAGGTATCAAGTAAGCATATCAGACTGAATTTGAATGAATTAAAATGAATTGAGTTAATAAATGAGTGAGCTATTGAATCGTTCAAAAGTTATTTAAGCTAAATTTAGACAAATCACAATGCATTAAGTTAATAAATGAGATCATAAATCCAACATACACAACTTCACTAAGTTTTAATTGATTTATTTGCTCTGTTTTCTTATATAATTTTTGTATCTAATAAAACTATATTATATATATATATATATATATATACACATAAAAGAAATTATTATTTTGATAAGATTTTTTTTTCTAGGAGCTTTCACTCCTTTTATTCTCTTGATGACTTAAACCCACAATTTTAAAGTTGAGAGATTAGGATATTGATCATATGAGCAACCTCAGCTTGAGTTAATTTGAGTTATATAATGTAATAAATAGATAAAATTTTCATGAGCTAATTAATTTGACACCTCTAGTTATATTTACCTATGTTAATCGTAAATATTAATACAATTATTTACTTTTCGATGCTACTTTTGAATAAATGAATTTATAGTCTCTCCCTAAAATTGATATTACAGGCTTAAAGCACACAAACTCATGGCATTGTATGTGTCATGTTTATTAAATTGGGCTCTACTTCCACCGTGTGAATAGTCCAAAGGATACGCTTGACTATATCTCATATGAACAAATGCATTGATATCTCTCCACTTTCATAAGAACATTTTTTCTAAAAAAAATCAACTAAAATTTTCGAAAAAATGATACAATCCTTTATTAAGTAGGACATCTGATATATCATGGCAGATCGATTCTAATATTCGTGCTGTGCTGTCATGTCATGTTGTTATTAAATAAACACCCATCTATTTCTTCTACTTTCCTTATCCCAACTGTGGTTGGTTGTAGCATTTAATATATCATAATGTGCTTCATTTTAATATGAGAATTTTGGAACTTTGCCGTGAATGATTAGTTTCATTCTTAAATTATTAATTTTAAAGATATTTTTTAATTGACAATTTAAACTTAAACGCTTTCTTGATATGTCATATGATATAACAAGTGCTTTCAAACTCTTGTAGGATTGTGAAACTCCTAATAAAAAAAGTCAAGAGAAGTGTTGGAAACAGAGATTTTGATCAAAATCATCCTTAAATTATACCTCACACTTAAACTATATCCTTAAACTATTATTTTTAGCAGAAAGCATTCCTAAAGTATTTAAAAGTGAACAACTTTCATCCTTCTACTTGAATACCACTAAAATCAAGTCATCTCTTCGTAATTATTATTCTTAGATATGTCAAAAATACTATCGTGAACTTTTTCAATAGTTGAATCTTTTAATTTGACAATTATTTTCATTTATTTTTCATATTATTTGATATTAAAATATTATTAGTTGAAATAATATGCTAGAAGAGAAGTTTATTAGTGACTTACACTTCTAATAATATAGAATGAAACTCAAATGTGAGATATGATTAAATATTTTGATCACTTCAATATCATATTGACCTAAAAAATTATTGATCTAAATACAGTTTTACTTTGAAAAAAGTTAAAGATGATTAAGTTCCAACTTGTTAATAAATGAGAAAAGGAGCACATCATGTATGCTTGCACCTTCCTAACATTTTTTGTTTCAGTAAGTAATAATGTTGTCTAAGATTTTTAATATTTATTTCAGAAACTTCTTGTAGCAAATAATGAAATTATATAGAAAACTTTTTGTTGATAGTCACGTAAACTGCTCATGTTTTTATAGAATCACTTAATTTTTTGACAATATTTATCATATGGATGAAAATTGTTATCATTCAAATACTTAGAGGATGTTTTTTTTCCAAAAAAAAGATATTTTAAGGATGTACTTTAAATTTAGAGTATAGTTAAAAAAATGTACTTAGAGAGAATTCAAGATTATATTTCACTCATATGACAAAGATCGTGAGTATATGTAAGTTCAGCTAATCAAGTTAATTAATGTTTTAAAATTGTCATGTAGTTAATCGATGAAATCAATAATTCACATTAAATTTAAAAGTGTTTTCAATACTTATATCTTTCTCAACAGATACTAAAATGAGAGTTACTCTTTTTAATTTTAAATTCTCTGTTTTGGTGAAAAATTGAACTTTGCCATGCTAATACCAACTAATAACACTGCTTTGACTGTGTGGGAACATATATTATAATAAATGATTCATTGCTTTTCTGTTGTCGCATGGAAAATATTCATGGTCTAAAGTGCTTTAAATTAGCATAAACCATTTTTTACTTTAAAAAACTTTCAAATTCATATCCTTAGAATACATATCTAAATCTTTTTCATGTTTATGACATTTTAATTCTGTGAAACTTACTCCTCAATCCTCATGCGTTGGAGCATACGATTTTAGTGTGATGTTAAATAAAATAAAAATGTCTCACGTTATTATAAGCTCTTAAAACACTACTATAATAATAAAGAAATCCTATAGGAAAATAAATAGATTTAATAAAAATTAGGTGTTTGTGAAATCATTAATAGTCCTTTTCATAAGTCAATTAATTTCATGTGCTCATTCCCACTGCTGGCCCTTCCCCTCTTTGTATTTCTCTATTGACTCCCTCTCCGTCCATTAAAAGTTTTTATTATTCGATTTTTGAAAAAATATTATGACAAGAGAAAAAATAGTACATTATGTAAATTTGGATAGTTAAAAACATTTATTTAGCAAAAATTAAGGGTAACTTCAAGCGCCACTTATTGTTAGGATCGAATACACACATACACTTGATGAATAAAGAACACAAGGATTTTAGAGAGAATGAGATGAGAGATCTAGAAAGAGAAAGAGAGAAACCAATATTTCGTGGTAACATCCCGTGAGTAAACTTTCACGACGGTGGGGTATATTTATTAATAAATCAGAGTATTTTTGGTTACAGAGAATAAATGAAGAATAAATAGTAAATCGCGTAAATAATTATATATATTAATCAGACTCCACAAACTAACAATTATTAGTTCCTTTTAATTATTTTATGAACATGAGGACGCAGTGACATTAGAAAAGAAGATTTAAGTCAAATAAATGAAATGATAATTAATTAAAACTTTGAAAATGTAATGAAACCCCAATTATTATTATTATATTCAAACTATTTTTTCTTAAGATACAGTGATAATGAATGACCAGAAGTAGGTATCCCATTGAGTGAATGGAAACACAAAGTTACGTCTTAACTCATTTTTAACGTGGCCAAATATATTGTAATTTTTTTATCTTTTTTTTTTTTTTTTTTTTTTTGTGAAGAATATAAATATTATAAAGCTTGTCACGCGAGATTTGGACTTTAATTCACACGAACGCGATTTTTCTAATTTCAAAGATCCCGCGTACACTAATGTTGGAGTTGCCACTTTACTATATTATTTTCAAATTAGATCGCTTAAAATTGAATTGATTTTTTTATTATTTATTAATAATAGTTAATTGATTTAGCGATTTTGATAATGATTTCATTTTTTTAATATTGAGTTACCGATAAGTGAATAGTAAACTAATACATTATATTTATATTATTCAGTACATAAAGTTCTTGACTTATAATTTAGTTTAATACTTTCATTTTTTATTGTCTTAAACTTTCGATTATTTCACAAGGTGTCACTATTTTTTTTTGAGTAATATGTAATATTTGTCAACTCATATGCATAATTCATTTAGTTTGTCACTTTAATTATAAGTGATTTTTCAATAAATTTTTATGTGTGAATTTTAATAAATAAATCGATAATAATAAATCAAAACTTTAATAATTTTATAATGATATAACAGGTCTAGAAATCGAATATTGATGAACCAAAACAATATACAATCCTACTTGAACCTTCAATTTTCTATTTTTAGCAGCGAACAATATTCCAAATTGACACTTTTGACTGTTTTAATTTTAAATAGTGATGAAAAATTGTCAAAAGACCGACAAAAAGGAAATATCTTTATGGGGGTAAACTTGATACGGAAATGAATATATAGCATGTAACTCAATCTCAAAATACGTCAAAAATCTAACTGATGTGGTGTGATATTTCAATATTATAATATAAAGAGGTCAAAATAAAAACTTTTGGTATGAAAATGTATATAGCACGTATTTCAACTTCAAAATCTGACTTATGTGATATGCTCTTTTAATATATAATACAAAAAAATAAATTAAAAACATTTTCCATTGTTGAATTTAGTAAATATTCCTTTTATCTATTATTATTGTTATATTTTTTATTTTTTAAGTTGAACTATAAAAATTTTGACTAACATTTTACGATATATTTTTTCATCATATTGATATGCACAAAATTGCAATATATAGTGCTTTCTGTATAATTTTTGAATATTTAAATTTTTTGTTTAAAATATCGAATTAATGTAATCTAATTTAACTTTGAAAATTAGTGAATTAACTTTTAAAACGCGCAATATAACATATAAAAATGGACGAAGAGAATAGATATTAAACGTAACTCAATCTCAATAAGTAATTCATATGGTAAAAATTTGTCCTAAATACGTTAAAAAACAAAAATAAAAATTGCATCCCCCACTGTCGGACTCAACAATTTTTCAAGGTACTACTCTAATAGTGAGAAAATGGGTTATCTATATCTAAGTCATTATCCATTAATTACCTAGAGATTAGATCTTAGACATGCCAAACTTATCTAAATTAGGTAATGCTTATGAGAATAATTAATCAATGGTACGCCATGATTTATTCCCTTGATCATTAGAATTCCGTAAAGGATATGATTTTGAAATTTGACCCACCTTTAGTTGGGATGATTCGATGAATGTTAGTGAGTAGTAAAAGTGGCAAGAAAATACCATTATTGTTTCATTTAATATTATGGTGTCATTTCAAAACATGATGGTTATGAGTTTGGTGCTTCTCTTTTATGATCTCCTTGGTCATGTCATACCCCAATTAATACCATACTAGCATTCTCATAACCTTGATATCTGTTCAAAAGTAATTGTCGGTTGTTGATTTGATATATTTTTTAAGAAATTATAATATAATATAAAAATAATTATAATTAACAATAAGGATAAATTATGATTTATGAATTAGTGTATAATAATATAAGTTTTATAAAATAAATTTAATATAATGAACAAATATTATTGGATCGAGGATTAATAAAAAGGGCATCTACGTGAGATTGACAACAAGTCATATTTTCATACCACACGCAATCATACACCCTCCCTTAATTCAAGGCCACATCATCACTTTTCCATATTCTCTTCTCTTTGCTTTTTTTAAAAAAAATAAAAATGAGGCAATTTCATTAATTAATCATGTTGGTATATCTAGCTAGGGTCATTGATAATTTAAAGGTCTAAAGAGTCGTTTGATTTGAATTTAAGTTATAATGAAATTAGTTATATTAATATTAATAATGATTGAGTGTTTGATTTATCATATTTAAAATAATAAATTTAAGAAACATATATGTTTACAAAAATAACATTTATGAATGTGAAAAGTATTGTATAAAAAGTGTTTAAAAGGATAATTTTGTCATTTTATTTTGAGATAAGTTATTTCGGAATTACTATACCATCCAAGGAAAGGAATTATCTATCCCACTACGAATTATTAATTTCAAGATAAGTTATTCCAAACTTGCCAACCAAACAACAAATTAAGTGAAAATATAATCTAATCTCAGAACTATTTGAAGTCATCATTCACATCCAACGACCCCTAACACATTAAGTTATTACCCACTCTTTATAAAATTATTTTATCTCACATTATAAATTGCTAGAAATAACAATTTAATAAAATATATTAAAATAGCTAATTAATTATTAATAAATATAAATAATGGAATAGCTAATCTCATTATCATCACACTTTATAAAATATTTTATTTTTATCTATGTCATCCTACTTAGCAAAAGAATAGTCTTTTGTCAGCTACTTCATTATGAAACCCTCTTTGGTATGACCATTTTGATAAGTAGAACAACATATTCGAAATAAAATAATGGTACACACTAGAAAACGTGTAAACAATCAAAGTTGAAGCATTTTTGTATTATAAGCAACTAAACAAGGGTAATTTGGTGAACAGAATCTATATATATACTCAACACGCAACTAAAATCATCGTCTCACCAAAATCCCCAATTTTTCGTTCAGCCTCCATTAATGGACCTCGAGGCTGTTCTTAACCTCTTCGATTCATGTTGGTTCAATCTCCAAATCCTTGAAAACCATTTAAATCCAACACAGAAAAACCCAGATGGCAAAATTCAAGAAAAATCAGCTGAAATTGTATTTGATTCAACAAAATTAGAAATACAAATGGAGTCACAAAGCGATGATTTGAGCTACAATTCAGATTCATTGTCGCCGGATTCAGTTCTCCCAGCAACCCATTTTCAATGGGATACTAAAAAGGCAGTACCGAAAAAAGCAAAGGGTAGAAGAAGGGAATTGAGGAGAAGAATAAAAAAGGGTCTTAGCAAGAGTATATCGGAGCTAGAATATGAAGAGCTAAAAGGGTTTATGGATCTTGGATTTGAATTCTCAGAAGAAGATGTAAATTCAAGTTTGATTGAAATTATTCCAGGTTTACAGAAATTGCGTAAAAACAGGGATAGTGATGATGATCAACAAAAAGTGAATTTTTTTGAGAAATCTGATCAGTCAAGAGCCAGGCCTTATCTTTCTGAAGCATGGGGAGTAATTGAAAAGAAAAAGAAAAAGGATCCATTGATGAATTGGAAATTACCAGAAACAAGCAATGAAATTGACATTAAACATAGTCTTAAATGGTGGGCTCACACTGTTGCTTCCTCTGTTAAACAACACAACATAACCTAGAATTGAAATTTTATCTGATAACAACAACAACATATTCAGTGAAATTTAGGAGGATATCGTTTGTCGTCTATATAGACTTTTTTTTAGCTTCTTGACTCACATTGTTGAACTTGAAGTTGCGATCGAAAAGTAAATTCCTTTTGTTCTAAAGAAAATAAAATTTGTATATCGGTAGTTGATTTTTGAAATTTGCATCGAACCATCGATGCAAGTTGTAGTGTGTGGATAAATTTGAAGTTAGATATGTGTCGAGAAACGAAGAAGAATGAGTCCATCTTTAATAGTGTATATATTATAGTATTATTTTTCCTCAAGGAAATTGATCTGCAAGCTCAGAATGAGTCAAAAATATCTTAATTTTGTTCCACATACTTCGTTCACATAATTATATCATTTGATTTGATAAGATATTTAAGTAAAAAATAAAAAATTAAAATTTATGATCTAAAATAATTATTAATTATTTGTGTGATTGTAAATAATTTTATTAATGATAAAAGCAGAATTTCAAGCTAAATTGTTTAATTATTGTAAGGTAATATTATTTTAAAACATACTAAAAAAAAATGAGACGAGACGGAGGGAATACTATTTGTTTGATAAGTCTTCCAAAGCCAAACCAGTAAATATCTTAGTAATAAATCCATATATATTATCTTGGTATGAGAAATCAACCCAGCGAAGTCTGGTCGGAACAAGTTATATGACATTAAAAGTAATAAAAATATTTTTTTTCTAGTAAATGATAGAAAATTATTTGTTAGAAAATAATTCACAAAATATATTCAGAAGATGAATCTTCAACGTTCAGCTTTTAGTGTTAAATTTTTCTAAAATAATAATTTCGAATATATTAAATGAACGAATTTTATCATTTTAATCTAGACTCAAGGTTATAAGTCTAGTCAACCAATAAAAAATTTATACAAGTATATTTTTAAGCATGTTATTTTCAAAATTAATAGGTAAAGTGTGAATTTTGGGCTAACAACAACTCCTTCATACCAAACATGACATAAAAATATATTTGTCAATCTATTTTTCCATTCCAATACAATTTGACATACTCTTCCCTCTACCGTCCTTTTTCTTTTCTTGCCTCCAAATTATTATTATTATTATTATTATTGCATATATTATAAAGTTTCAAGAAGTGGTATGATCATCACAAATAACATTATTATATTATATAATAGTAAACATTAATTGAGAACCACATATATCAAAGACCAAATATTAGATTGGAAAAACCGGCCAAAACATTTGTGAAGAGTGAGAGGCAAGAAACTAATATTAATTTCTTATCTTAAGAAATATAAATTAAGTAGAAGAGTGTCAACTATCATATAGTAATTAATTATGCGACTTATTTTGATTTCTCTCTTCTTTTTATACTATTTTTCCGTCCAAATTAGTTGAAGCATTTATTTTAACAAGACAAGAACAAAGTTTTGAGTGCCACGTTTCACTTCATTTTAACTATATTTATCTACATGAGGAGGCAGTGTTCACTAGAAAAAGATTGACTAAAATCTAATTATAAATTTTATATTTACAAAGATAATGGTCGGTAGGACCATAGGTTATAATGTTATATCATTCCCATTGCGTGTATGAAAACACGGAATTAATATTTAAACTAATAATTATTATGATATATTATTTCGTTAACTTATTTATCAATATGATCGAGATATATCATATTAATATGCATGTAGTGTATAATGATGCGTATTATAATTTATATGTTAGTAAAAAATACACGTATATATTTTATATATTAGACGGACGAATGATTTTCACCCGTAATCATCCTATTTTATAAAACTTTAATCTAGATTTGTAACGTGACTAAACTACAGTACTCAGTAATTAACAGCCACGTGCGTTTTGGTATTTGACACGTGAGGTTTTGGTATTTGACTTCCCATGATTATTGGTGTATAAAAATAATAGGTGGTTGTATTTTACTACACTACCCTTCACATGGCTTGAGAAGTATTCTGAAAGGGAAATTAAAAATTGTTTTATTCAAAGAAAAGGAAAATTCGGAGTTTCTAATTTCAACATCAACACAAACACATTTAGTACTAATATTTTTTGCACAAATTTGCCAATTTCCCTTGTTTTATTCCCTTCCCTTATTTTCTTTTATTCCTTTTCCCCAATTTAATTTTCACTAATAGAAGCTCTCAAACTCATTATAACCTACATAATGAACATTTTAGACATTTTACATTTAAAACGTCCATTTGTATAGAAATAAGTAAGCACTATGCAAAAAAGATTATTGATATATATCGTAAATTGCGTCATTATTAATTACCTAAAGATTAATCTCAAATTATCTGAATTACCAGGATGTTAAGAAGTTCCATTATTGGTTCTTGATAGGAAGTAAAGAATCATTAGGGTGTAGAGTAATAGAAAGTGAAATTTAACCTTTTCTTTTTTGTGTATGTAGTTGGATTGATGCCCTTCAATGATTCGTTGTCTATGAGTAGTAAAAGAGCATGAAAAAGTCATCATTGAATTTAAGGTGTAATTTCACTAACATGATGGTTTGAGTTTGGTGCTGGGCATGTGTGGAGGTGGAGTCAAGAGTATGATTTGAGGAGTTCTTAATTTTAGGATAGAGGAAAAAAATAAAATAAAAATATTTTTTTTAGAAATTTTTATTGATAGTGAGATTTAAATTCACCAACTGGTGTAAAAAACATTTTCATCACATTTTTATCATTAAGTTATCAATTAATATTTTAAAAATTTTTGTAAATTAATATATATAAAGTTTTATATAAATACAAAATTTACGAAAAAAATTAACCACACCCCACCTAACTCAACCTCCGACCATAGGCCATGCCACACTCCAATACGTTAGGCCTCAATTTAGCCATGTTTCAGCATCATCGTGATCACAACTTTTGTGGTAATGGCATCTTATTGAGATTTGACATTTCAGTCAGTATCGCACGCAGTCATTTGCTTCTCCTTTTAAGCCATTATCATCATCCTCTATATTCCATTGTCTTGCCTTTAAGTAGGCAGATAAACTTTTAAATTTTGTTATTTGATTTCATTTTAAAATAGATTTAAAAAAAGATTTAAAAAACTATATATATTTATTAAGTAGGTAAATAAATCATTTAAAATATATCTTTATTTGTATTTATCTTAATATATGCAAAATCTTGATCTGTTTTGATCAATATTGATATGAAGTATATAATTAAAGAAAATAACATATTATATGTAACTAACTTATTTTTGTAATAATCGTATGAGAACACAAGGAAAGTTGTTCTAAATTTGAAAGAAAAGTGTCTAATAGAAACACTTTATCATATATTTAAGTGAAATAAACAATAATTCACGTGTTAATATATTTTTCCTTTTTAATGCTTATTGTGGAGTCAAGTTAATTACTTCTTCAAACTCAAATTCAATATATGTGATGTTTTTTTTTAGTTAACTAAAAAAAAGATGATTTTTACTATCAAGTTAAAGTACGTTTTTTTACAAAAGTCGATAGAAAATCGAGAATGACCAAAATCTATACAAGATGATTCGTGATGATCAAGATACATACCAGACAGTTCGTATATCAACAAATATAAAATCAAATAAAAATATATAATTTTTTTATTCGACAAATTAAAAACCTTTTAGAGAGATGATCAACTTTGGGCTACAAATTTTATTGACCTTCGGTGCGCACTCAACAAATCCCAATTTAAAAGTAAAGAGCATACAGTAACACGAAAGAAGATAAATGTGGAACTAAACCTGGAGATCTTACGTACTTTTGTCAACTAAAACAATTTTAAGTACAGTGACATTTTTCTAATTTTAATTAAAATAATACTCCATCTGACTCTGCAAAACGTGTAAACAAATAAAGTTGAAGCTTTTTTGTAATATAAGCAATAAAGAAGGGTGTTTTGGTCACCAGAATCAATATATATATATACCCACACACAACTTCAGTTTTCATAAAATCAAAAAAAGAAAAAGAGTTTTGTGTTTAATAATTTCCAAGTTTCTTTCAGCCATTAATGGACCTTGAAGCTGTTCTAACCCACTTCGATTCATGCTGGTTTAATCTCGAAATTCTCAATAATCATTCAAATTCAACCCCTTTTTCGAATTACCAGAAAAACCCAGATGACAAAATTCAAGAAAATTTAAAAGAACCTGTATATGATTCACCAAAATTAGAAATCAAAATAGAGTCCCAGAGTGATGATTTGAGCTACGATTCGGATTCTTTTTCACCAGATTCAGTTCTACCAGTAACCCATTTTCAACCATTCTGTAAAAATGCTGAATCGAAGAAAGTAAAAGGTAGAAGAAGAAGAAGCGAAAAGTGTCTTGGCAAGAGCTTATCGGAGCTAGAATATGAAGAGCTAAAAGGGTTTATGGATCTTGGATTTGAATTCTCAGAAGATGATGTAAATTCAAGTTTGGTTGAGATTCTTCCAGGTTTACAGAAATTAAGCAAAAACAGGGACAATGATCAAAAACAGAATTTTGTAGAGAAATCTGATGAGTTAAGAGCAAGACCTTATCTTTCTGAAGCATGGGAAGTTGTTGAAAAGAAGAAGAGAATGAATCCATTGATGAATTGGAAGGTACCAGTCATGAGCAATGAAAATGACCTCAAACATAATCTCAAATTATGGGCTCATACTGTTGCTTCCACAGTAAAAGCATAAACTTCTAATCTTTGTAAATTTTACTCCTTTTTTTTCCCTCTACAAAATGTATAACAAGAGTAAATTTAGCCTCTTGATCCTTTTTTTTTTCTGCTTCTTGACTCTCATTGTTGAGCTTCGAGTTGCAGTGTTATGTATATTAAACTAGGAATGGGGCAAAGACCTTTTCTTCATAAAAGTATGAGAAAATTGTATTTGTTGAGTTTTAACACAGCGACGAACACAGAATTTGAAGATAGGACACCACTAAAAGTGAAGTCAGGTAAAGATAGGAGTGACATATTAATAAGGTTAGAGGAACATCTGTTAAGGCCTCCAAAATTTTGAGGCCCAAATAAATTTTAATAGTGATAATTAAAAAAATAAAAAAATGAAAAGAAGTACAATTCTCCTTTTATCAAGAATATTCGGTTGATAAGGGTCTTATTGAATATAACGTCTTCTCACTTTATCTCGTATTTTAGAGTTATAATTATCAATGAATATTCTTTATTCAAGATCCGATTTAAATTATTGCAAATCAAATTCATTTATAAAACGCGAAGAATTGTCTCTAAAATTAGAACTTGGTTGAGAAAAATTATATTTAGTCAAAAATCTATCCATTTCAAATCACAAGAATCAACAACAAATCTAACAAAAAAGATACACTTATAAAAAAGAACTTACCAATTATGCGAGATAATGAGAGTGGACTTTCAGTTCAATTAAGAAATGAATGGACAATGGAACAGGTCTTCTTTTTAAAAGAGAAAAAAATGAATTTAAAGTAAAATAATTGCTTACCTTCAACGGGATTCGGTCCCGCGCTCTTGTGCTTTATAGAGGCGTCTTCGACCAGTGCATCCGTAACAATTTTTGGTTGTTAGGATGCAGAGTTATATATATTATCGTTTAATCAACTTTATATACGTACATATTCGAATTTTTTTAAAAGTTACCGGGTGCATGTGGGTCGCTCCTGTTTTAAAAGAGTGAATAGGAAATGAAGGATTGTGACTTTTATGAAGGGATGTGACCTTTATGAAAGATTTGTGTCTTTTTCAAGAGGTTGTGATTTCTCTGAAAAGTTGTCTTTTTCTAAAGAGTTGTAATCTTTACTCTTTGTTGGCTACAAATTTGAGACTTTCTTTCATTTTTCTGCATCGAATTCTTTCCTTTTTTTGCATACATTTCTTACAAAATAAAATCGATCGATCATGTCAGTGTGTGTGATTCGTTACTGTAATTTTGAATTCGTTGAAATTATTGAAGTTTGAAGTACCGCCTGCTTTTTTAATGGTTAATCAATTTATCTTGGGAAGAATTAATTTACAAGCTCGGTACTTGAGGGGATTAAATTTTTAAGGATACACAGTGGATTCTGTGGACTCAGATAGTTCTTTGTGTTTTTCTTTTCATCTTTTATTATTTTTTGTTTGCTAATTTGAATACAGGAGATAACAAACTTAACAAATTTATATTGTTGGTTTTTTCTTTGATAAGGAAATCACTTTTATTTTCTGTGTTCTTTTTATTGGAGAAAAAAAGAGAATTATTTTTTTATATGATAAAAGAGATTCTGGATGAATTAGTACTATTTTAATATGTTTGAGTATTTTCTGTGCTTAATTTTTTTGGATGGGTAAAATTATTTTTATTTTTCCCAATTGCATTCAAACATTGCACCCCTTCACTTTTCTTATCAATGAGAAAAATTAATTTGTGCATAAAGGTTAAGATGTGCACTTAAATTATTTTTCATATATTCTTGGTTTTCTATAACTATGAGAAGAAGTAAATAAATGATGTTGTCTTCGAACAATATTTGGACATGAGTTTAGTTTCTCGTTGAAATTCAATGTATTCTAAGGAAAATTGGAATATGATGAAAACTGAAAAAGAAGGAAAAAAATTAGAATTGAAATGATTTGGACGGAATCATTGCTCACAAATAGAATATGGTAATAATCAGGTCTTGTCTTTATTTTCCTTAATTTTTTTCTATCCTTTATAAGTCATAAGATTTATTTCATAAATGTTAGGATAAATAGTCATTATGTGATGATCTCACGATATATTTTATTATTATTAATATGCATTTTGTCTGGAGGAGAAAAAAAAGAAAAATTTTGTAACTTTCTATTTCATGTGAAATTTGATTGTGTCTGACTTTTGAAGACTAATATCTTTTTATATTTTACTCCTTTTGTTTGAAGAATATAAGAATTTCACGAACAAATCAAATTGTGCATTGGTTTGAAGAATATATAAACTTCACCAATTTGTTAAATGTTTTGTTTGAATGAATATTCTGACTTGAAAAGTATAAAATCTTAGTCAAGAATATTAAGGCTAAATGATTTGAAAAAGATAAAATATTTATCGTTAGCTAGAAACAATATTGTATTTGAAGTTTATGGAGATCAAAAACCTTTTTGGTTTACTACTCTGTCTGAATGTGAAACTGATTCGAAAAATATAAAAACTTTATCAGAATCAAGGTTCATTCGATTAATGATTAAAAGAACATAAAAACTTCACCATTAAACTAGAAATGATTTTTTATGAAGATTGAATCTTTATTTTCAGTATTCTAAATACTTAAGAGGTCTGTCTAAGTGTGATAGAAAGAAAAAAACACTAGTGACATAAAATTAGTGATTTTTATGCCTTTCTATGGGTGTTTCTATAGATTAAATCTCCAAAAGAAAGATTCCTGTTGCCAATGTGTATTTTGATGGTATACAATTTGAAAACATGTGAAAAAATAATGTGGATAATAATTTCAAATACTTGAAAAATATTTTTGAGAACATATTTAAAATGTGGGGATTTTTTACTTGTGATAAAGACAAAATTAGACTTATGATCTGATTTAAATTAGAAAGTACAAGATATGAAATTTATGACATTCTTGTATTATGTTATTCTTGGAGTATATTTGATATTGTGGTCGTTGAGTCTCTCTTTACTAGTATATGACATAAATAGTATAATATCACAAAATTATGTTACTCGTTCAAAAAAATTGTATTCTTTGATGAAAAAGTGTTACTTAAAATATTGTGATTTTTTCATGAAAAGATATTTGTATTAGAATTAATTTATTTGTATAGACATGAACATAGGTGAAAATTGATCTGTTATGGTTGTGTTGTAAAACAAACATTTGAGTTATATTGCCCTTATTGGACCGATGAGACTATGATCATGGGTAATTCTATAAAAAATTGAATGTTATTGAAAGGTTCTTCTGAAAAGAATTTGGCAAAGCATTTGTAAATTAAAACGTTTTCATGGCTAAAATAAACAAAACAATGAGAACAAAAAACAGTTCAAGGGTTGATTGTGTGACTTTTATTATCTAAGTATACACCAAAGTTCGATGGTTCAATGATATCCAATCTATCAATTGACCAAGTATATCCGATATATATTCACTATGGAAAGTTCAAAGCCACTTATCTTGATGCAATCAATCTTTACTTACGAATCACATAATTTTTTATGCATGTCTTAACAAAAGTCATTCCCTATTCATGTGGGGGATAGTTGAGTTTTAAAGGTGTGAACATGAATTGAAGAGTTGTGACTCTTCGGAAGGGTTGTGACTTTTCCGAAGGGATAAGAACTTTATGAAAGGGTGTGTCTTTTCTAAAGGATTGTGACTATTTGAAAGGTTGTGCCTTATTCAAAAGGTTGTCTTTTTCTAAAGAGTTATGATCTTTATCCTTTGTTGGCTATAAATAGAAAGACTTTCTCTCATTTTTTTGCATCAAATTCTTCTATTCTTTTGCATACATTTCTTACAATATAAAATCAATCGTGTCTGTGTGTGATTCTTTGCTGAACTTTTGAGTTCTTTGAAATTATAGAATATTGAGGTACCACTAGTTCTTTAATGGTTATTTCGTTTTATCTTGGGAGGATTTAATCTACAACCTCGAGTACTTGAGGGGATTAAATTTCTTCAGGATACACGACGAGTTATGTGGACTCGTATAGTTCTTTTATTATTTCTGATTTTTTAATCTGAATTCAGGAGATAACAATTTTCCGTAGTGAGTTTTGAATTCCTAAGTGAGAATATTCAACGATATCGAAGTTCTAATTTGTATTTAGTTGAATGTACATATTTGTCGAGAATGCTATTGAAATAAACAGGGTGACTCAATGCCTTTAAAAATGAGGCATATCTCTTAGGCCCCTAAAATCGAAGGGTCAAATTTTTTAGTATTAATAAAATTATCTTAAGCTTTTTTATGAAAAAAAAAAGAATATTCCAATTTGTTTCGAAATATTAAAAAAGATTTCTTTTTTCTAGATCAATTTTTAAATTTAACTTCTACATGATATATTTAAGACCACAAGATTAAAAAAATAATAAAATATATATATATATATATATATATATATATATAGCTTTAGTTTAAAAACATAAAAAAATAAAACTTTTTTTTTTGTTAAAAAGAAAGAAATAACTTGAATCTCGTATATGAAAAAATAATTAAAATTTAGTCCTCCAACTTATTTTTGACAACTCTGATGAAAATCGTTTTTGGTTCAATCTTTAAACAGAGAATTCTTTATTAATGAAAGAAGTGACAACTTTTTAATAAAGTTGACCCCAATCCCGCTAAATGGTGTTATTGACAGCTCAAATTTGAGGGTTGTATGTTCCACGTATGGTTTGATGATCGCCGTAAGTTTGTGTTTCCAAAATATCTGTATATATAATTCATCAACAGACGAATACATTGTTCTCCCCACACTTGATGTGAATTTTGTGAAAACTAAGTCTTTAAGTGAATATCACAATTGCAGTTGGATCTGATTTCGATCACATTTTCGAATCTTATAAAGTTGTGAAAATTCTTAACTATTTGAATTCTGTGAGAGGACAAATTAGTGGAGAAAGGTTTATTCCTCCGGATATGTAATATGAAAGAAAAATGCTATCGAAATAAATAGAGTTACTGTAAAACGAAACGTTTCTTTAAAGCTTCAATTTGTACACATTGTTAGCTTTATTCTAATAAATTTTACGAAGTTATCTTTTGGATATTGCCATAATCAAATTCAAAAGCAAACGTATCGTGTATATTTATGTTATGTCTTGTATAACTTTTTACATTTTCGCTTTTCTTTTGATATGCGATTCTATAGAAATTTGTCAACTCAAATTCTAGAAGCATGTCAATCTTTCTCTTAGACTCGCCCTTTGTTCACATTCTTTGCAACCTTTTACTGTTCTTTCGGTGCTTCAATCGCATTGGCTTCAGGAGTTGATATTTCTTTTGCTTTAAGCCACAATTGTAACATAGCAATTTTCAAATAAAATTTAGAAGTCAGCCATGTTTTATCATTGAAACTGTTTAAAATATACATACATTTCGTCTTTTGTTTGTTTTGATTCATTGACTACTGTTTGAGGAAGACATGTCAAATGAGCGTGGAGTAAAGTTTAACTTTGAAAGAAGTAATTAACTAGATCGAAGACTTTTTCTTAAACTGCAAGTTTTTCAATTTATATGACTTGCGTTCTTTTATTAGTCTGTTACAAAAAGAATGATACAGGTAAACAATTTAACTATAAAATTTCGATTTTATCATAAATGAAATGATTTATAACTACACAATTTTTGTCATTCATTTTAGATCACAGATTTTAAAAGTGTTCATTTTTTTTAACTTTAATCAATGTACTGCACATAAAGTGAAACGGAGGGAGTAACATCTTTTTTTTTAAAAAAATAAATAAATATTTTTTTTCATTTTTAATTAAAATGTATTTAATATTAAAAGGATAAAAATATTTAAAAATAATAAATAATATATGTAAAATAAATTCTGATCAAATTTTCTAGCAAAAAAAAAATTCCTTTCTTTATTACGCAATTACACTTATAATGACACGAGGATTAAGAATATGTTGAGAATAGAAAATTGTGAAAGTACAAAAGGGAGGTAAATTGTGAATTTATTGGACTAAGAAAAAATTAATGAACTTCAAAACAATTTCCATTCGGATGCATGATTATTTACGCTTTATTTGGATCGTTGTTACCCATTGTTTCATAATGTATTGTATTGTATTGTACTCTATTGTATGGTAGATACAATATTTAGCTAGACTGTATTGTTTATTGTTGTTTAATAACATTATAGTTGTTTGGTTTGATTGTATCATACTGCATTGTAATTTATAAATTTACTAAAATATTCTTAATTATTCTGGGGTATGAGGTTTGACTAGATTTAAATAATTAAGGTAAATGGTAAAATAGTATTTTGAAATATTATGTAAAGATATAATTGAAAAAAAAAGAAATTAAGTAACAACGGAAAAACGTCAAATTGGTTGTTCCAAAAAATAGGGATTTTCATTGTTACTGTTATATTCTAGGTGTTTTGATGATCCTCACAAATGCAGGGACCTGGTTCCTGGCAGAGTGCTCTCGTCCAGATACAAATGGGTATAGTCATAAAAGCTGTCATGTCAGGTGGTAGGTGAAAAGTGCAGTATCCTACACCAATAAGAAGAGCGGACGAGATTGCATGTTTCAGTATCTCACAAATGCAGGGACCTGGTACCAGACAAAGTTTCCTCCATCAGATACATAATTGGTTACAGCTGTAAAGCTGTCACGTCAGAGGTTGGTAAGGCGTCAGTGTACTACACCAATCAGAATGGAGGAGGGTGTTTGTCCAACGGATAATAACTCTTTATGTTTGATACTTTTAGCATGACAAACACCATATTATATTCATTCATCCAAAGAAGGAAGTCAGCCAGCAAGCCTTTTCAAGAACTCATATAGAAGTTTGCAAAGGACCTGGTTCCCGCAAGCAAGGGACCTGGTACCCGCAAGACTGTGACGTGAAAAGGACGACAAGACAGCTGTCAGAAAAGCTGTCATCTCTGATGCGGTAGGTGCACAGCTTTTCCAACAGCAGGCCTTCAGCCAATGGGATGACTTCAACGAATTTGTGGGAATTTATATTATCTCTTTCCAACAAACACAAATTCAAGACTTGGCAAATTAAACTTGGATTTTCTCTGAAAATTCACAAGCTTGAACAGAAGGCCATCTTCAAGGAAGAACATTGCTCAACTCAACAGAAGGACCTGATAGAGTAAAGAAGAATCTTTGTTGTATTTAGAGCTTTGTGTCTATGTACTTACATTGTAAATCTGTTCCTAATCTATAAAGGATTCAGATATTTGTTTTGGGTTTGTAAAAGTCTAAATCAGTTAAGGCTAACTGATTTAGTGGGCAACATTGGTTTGTTGCTTAGTCAAATTCTAAGTCATCTAGAGTTAGGTGGTTTAGTGGGCGGTGTTGTATCCGCTTAGGCTCTTCAAGTAATAGGTAGATTACTTGATCGTGAGATTAATAACTTTTTCTCACATTGATTGTAACCGGGTTTCGCTTTTGCTTGAGAAGATTAGTGAAGACGGTTGTAAATCCTGTGCAACAGGTCGTGGTTTTACTCCCTTGAGCAAGGAGGTTTCCACGTAAACTGCTTGTGTTGTGTTCTTTATATTGTTTAATCTTCCGCACTGTTCTTGCTGTGTCAAGGGACCTGGTCCGTTGACTGGTAGTGGTCGCACATATTCCATCATGAGGTATCAGAGCAGGTGCTCTCTATCTGGTTAACACCAAGAGAGAAGTTCCTGCGAGAAATGGCGTCACTACTGAATAAGCAAAGAAATCAGTCTCCCACAAGACCTCCTCTGTTTGATAGTAAGCTCTATAAATATTGGAAGATTCGGATGAGAGACTATCTCATGGCTGAGGACAGTGAAGTATGGGATGTCATATGTAAAGGTCCTTATGTGCCAACTATGGAGGTTAAAGATGGAGAGGTCACAAGAGTCATTCCCAAAACTAGAAAACAATATAATGACTCTGACAGACTATTAGTCCAGAAAAATCATAAAGCAAGGAAGCTATTGATGTGTGGCCTTAGTATAAATGAATACGATCTGATTTCATCTTGTGAATCAGCCAAGGAAATTTGGGATCTGTTAGAAACAACTTATGAGGGCACTGAGGAAATAAGGAAATCTAAGCTAGATCTCTTTTCTACTCAGTTTGAAGATTTCACCATGAATGATGGTGAACTCATTCATGAAGTGCGCACCAGATTCTCCAACATCACAGATGAGCTCATGTTCCTTGAAGAACCTGTTCCTATTGTCAAGACTGCAGAAGGTAAAGACAAAGAAGGGGACCAGGTCTGTCCCAAGATAAGCAGAAGAGAAGTCTTCTTCGGGGCAGTAAAAAGAGAAATGGCTGCATGGGAAAAATCCTCAAGTGATTCAGATGATTCTGAAAACACAGATAATGGTTTTATGGCAAAGTCAGACGAGGAAGATTCTGATGAAAAGGTAACTCTATCTTATTTCAAGCAAAACTTGAATACCTTTTCTACTAGCAAGTTGAGAAAGCTAGCAGTTGTATTACTTGATTTGATAAGTGAGTTGACAAGTGAGAAGGATCCCATAAGCAACAGTCTAGATATCTCTCAAGATGGAAAAATTGCATTAGTTGCCCAAATATCTGATATTAAAAGTCAAATGCTTGTTCTAGAAGCTGAAAATCTAGAACTGAAGAAAAAGATGAAAGGGGTAACTAATAAAACTTCTAATGGAAAGAATGAGGCAAGCAGCTTGCAGCTGGAGCTTGAGAATAAGCTGCACACTGCTGAAATGAAGACCAAAATTGCATTAGAAAGAAATCTTGAGTTAGAGAGGGACCTGGTCCGTGTAAAAGAGGAACTGAAAAAATCTCTCAAATGGACCAATTCCTCTAAGATTCTTACAAATCTGATTGGTCAAGACAACAACAGTAGAAGAGGGTTAGGTTGTGACAAGATAAAATCCTCCTACAATCCTCGAAGCAAAAGTGTTCCTGATGCTGACAATCTGTTGTCTAAGAATTGTTGTCGAAATGGAAATCATAAGAAAGATTGTCCAATTTTGGAAAAATTTGAAGGAAGTTCGTCAAATTATTCCAAAAAGCTGAAAAGAGCTAAAGAAAGACATGTGAAGTTTGTCCGATCTGAAAATAATCAAGAAAAGAAAGAAAGGGGACCTGGTCTTCATGCTAAATTTGTCAGATCCGACAAAAATGTGGAAACGGAGCGCAAGGGACCTGGTCCTCGCTATCGTTTTAGCAAGAACACTTTGCCGCCTTGGACAGGAAGGTTTCTTGTTAAGCCTTTTGATAGTTATTGGGAACTCTGTTTGAAGTGGGTTCCTAAGTCTAACAAGTAATTCTGGTGCAGAAGAGAGGAAGCAGTCAGTGTTTGTTTATAAATAGCAGTTGCTCAAAACACATGACTAAGAAGGTTACAAAACTTCCTCTCTCTCAAGACACTTCAAGGTGGAGGTGTCTCTTTTGGCGAATGGCAAGAAACGCTACACTATTGGTGTAGATTTGTGATGAATGAAATGAAGCTAAGCTCTTATCAGATAACTGTTTTGTCACAAACTTGCTCTCTCGGGCGATGATTTTGATAGAAAAGAGATGCAAGAACATGTATATTGCTGATCTGTTTACTGCTCATTGTGATAGTCTCACTGAACTTAGTGCTCAAGGTATGAATGCTGAGGTATGATTAAGGAGACGTGCTCATATGTGTTGCTTTGTTGCACAAACCCGTGTCAGGGGACCTGGTCCAAGTATGCATAAAATGATATTTGCAAATGACAAAGGTTGTGACGATGATGTTAAGGAGAAGCAGATCAGACCTCCTTCAGGTGAAATATGCAGACTTTGAATCTTTCAAGAATCTTTCGACTGAAGTGATAAATGGTACATGTTTGTGACCAAAATGATGATAATGAGAAGTTTGATCTCAACATTGATAAAAGAATAATTGTGGTACACTCTTCCTCCAGCAAGGATTATCAGGGGTATACTAAAAATGGTCATGTGTTTATTGATGAGTCCAGAAGATTTTAGAAGTTGCAAAGAAAGAAGTTTTTGAGATAGAAGAGTTGCTTCAGAATCAGAGAGATGGTTTAAATAGTGATTTTGCTGAAGAACATCCTCATGAATCCAACAATCTCAAAGAAGATGATGCAGATGATGAACCTGATGAGGGACCTGGTCTTCTAGACAGTGCTGAACAAAGATGATGCAGTTCAAACTGATAATGTGAATTTTGAAGGTGAGAATGAAGAAGCTAATCAAGCTCAGTTTGAAAGAAGCAAACTCTGATAGTCGATTCCCCAACAAGCTGATCGGTTGTCCAAGTTGCTCCTCAACAATGTATTCAAGAGAGGTAAAAATGTCAAAAACTCTTCTCTTTGAATTCAATATGCAAGGAACTGCTGATCATTCAGGTACATATTGATGATGTCATCTTTGAGGCAATCTTTGAGGTGTTGTGTGAAGAGAAGCTTTGTTAAAAGGCAAGATTCAATTGCTCTTTCATCAACTGAGGCAATAAATGTAGCAAGTGCAGCTTGATGGGTTCAACTCTTATGGATCAGGAAACATCTTGAAGCTCATAAAAATCTGGCTGAATTAATCAAGATGGTGATGGAAATGCTAAAACCTTCTTGAATGGATCCTACCTGAAGCAATCAACTCTTTTAATGACTATGAAAAGGGAGCAGGTATCCTTGCTTTTCGGTTATGTATGTTTTAGCAAATTCAGTTTCATACCTTTTGTAGGTATACACACATGGAAAAGGGGATGAAGAATAAGGTAGGTGAGGATAGATCTAGGCAATGACATTCAAACTATAGAGAGGGACCTGGTCCTTTCTCGAAGGTTAGCAATCTTAACATTGCAGTTTGAATTATGCATGAGAACCATTGAAATTGCCACATGTCTGTCCTTCAGGAATCTGACTTTTGTCTCATCTTTTGAGTGCCAAAATGATACCTTATTTTCTCTTTCTTTATATTCCATATTTCCTTCTATTTCCCCAGAAAAAATTGAGTTGCCTTCCAAATATCAAGGTGCTTCAAAATTTTCTTTTCTCTTCTTTTCAAACACACTTCAAATTGTTAACCCTTTGATTCTTGCTGGAGAATTCTTTGATGAAAATGTTTTAAGTGTGAAGAGGGATCTGGTCCTCCATGAAAAATGAAGAAGTGGAAAAGATGATGCTAAAAAAAAAAAGGGAAGTTGATATTCTGAGAACTCAAAGTTTTATGAAGGGGAAGGTGTAAAAAAAAAAAAAAAAAAAAAAATCTTCTTGATTCCTCAATTGTTGATCTATTCATCTCGGAGGCCTTGAGTTGTTTGTGTTACCAATCTTTCTGTTATGAAAAACTCAGGCTGGTGTTGGAAGCTATGACAGTTGCTCGTGTTAACTGGAATACTGAAATGGGTTGTTTAAAAGTCCAACTTCTGAAACAACACTATCAGAGGGACCAGGTGCCAACAAAAAAAAAAAAAAAAATTGGCAGCCCTAAAGGTTAAACATACAGGTTGGGCTGCACATCATGTTGTACGCTAAGAGAAGATTCTTGAAATCTTATGCTAGGGATATGCTCTACTAATTCTATTCTTTCAATCCCTTGCCTCTAAATCATCCCTTCTCTTCCTACCTCTCTATGTCAGTCCTCATTTATCTCTTGGGCATTGTTCTGGTTTTCATCTGTAATCATACATGCAATGCTTTGATGACTGATCTTTTGTTTATGAATGTTAAATGTCTTGTTTCTACTGACTTGTCTCATTACTTTATGCCTTTTTGCTCATGCTCTGTGTTGCCCAAGTGGCCATGAATTTGCAAGAACTATATTTCTGTCAACTTGGTTTACTGCTTTAACCCTTTTTTATGATGTCAAAAGGGGGAAAGTTGTTAAGGTAAGGTATGAGATCAATAGTGTTATAACTGCTTGAAGAAGACATGGTCACATCGATAGGAGGAATCAATGGTAGCTACTTGAAGAGATATGGTCATGCTGATAGGGGGAATAAATGCTTGCTACCTGACGAGGACCTGGTCCTGTCGATAGGGGGAAGAAGATGTTTGTCATCATCAAAAAGGGGGAAGATGATATGTTGATGTTTTGATGATTTGACAAACTTTAGGGATGATTAAACTCCAGTTACCCCAAGAATTCTTTTTGATAGGGGGAACTGATGAATAAGTATGTCATCATCAAAAAGGAGGAAAATGCTATGTTGATATTTTGATGAGTTGACAAACTTCGAGATGATGAAACTCAAGTTACCCTAAGAATTCTTTTTGATAGGGGGAACTGGTGAATAAGTATGTTATCATCAAAAAGGGGGAAAATGTTAGTTCGAAGCTGAGTTAAGATGATAGCTCGAACTTGATATGAAGTTTTGATGATTTAACAAACTTATCGATCTAACAAGGAACCAAATCCTTGTTATTGGAACTGCTGACAATAAGATGAATGATAAACTCAGTGTGAGGTATATTTGTGTGCTATCATCAAAAAGGGGGAAAATGTTATATTCTAGGTGTTTTGATGATCCTCACAAATGCAGGGACCTGGTTCCTGGCAGAGTGCTCTCGTTCAGATACAAATGGGGTACAGTCATAAAAGCTGTCATGTCAGGTGGTAGGTGAAAAGTGCAGTATCCTACACCAATAAGAAGAGCGAACGAGATTGTATGTTTCAGTATCTCGCAAATGCAGGGACCTGGTACCAGACAGAGTTTCCTCCATCAGATACATAATTGGTTACAGCTGTAAAGCTGTCACGTCAGAGGTTGGTAAGGCGTCAGTGTACTACACCAATCAGAATGGAGGAGGGTGTTTGTCCAACGGATAATAACTCTTTATGTTTGATACTTTTAGCATGACAAACACCATATTATATTCATTCATCCAAAGAAGGAAGTCAGCCAGCAAGCCTTTTCAAGAACTCATATAGAAGTTTGCAAGGGACCTGGTTCCCGCAAGCAAGGGACCTGGTACCCGCAAGACTGCGACGTGAAAAGGATGAAAAGACAGCTGTCAGAAAAGCTGTCATCTCTGATGCGGTAGGTGCACAGCTTTTCCAACAGCAGGCCTTCAGCCAATGGGATGACTTCAACGAATTTGTGGGAATTTATATTATCTCTTTCCAACAAACACAAATTTAAGACTTGGCAAATTAAACTTGGATTTTCTCTGAAAATTCACAAGCTTGAAAAGAAGGCCATCTTCAAGGAAGAACATTGCTCAACTCAACAGAAGGACCTGATAGAGTAAAGAAGAATCTTTGTTGTATTTAGAGCTTTGTGTCTATGTACTTACATTGTAAATCTGTTCCTAACCTATAAAGGATTCAGATATTTGTTTTGGGTTTGTAAAAGTCTAAATCAGTTAAGGCTAACTGATTTAGTGGGCAACATTGGTTTGTTGCTTAGTCAAATTCTAAGTCATCTAGAGTTAGGTGGTTTAGTGGGCGGTGTTGTATCCGCTTAGGCTCTTCAAGTAATAGGTAGATTACTTGATCGTGAGATTAATAACTTTTTCTCACATTGTTTGTAACCGGGTTTCGCTTTTGCTTGAGAAGATTAGTGAAGACGGTTGTAAATCCTGTGCAACAGGTCGTGGTTTTACTCCCTTGAGCAAGGAGGTTTCCACGTAAACTGCTTGTGTTGTGTTCTTTATATTGTTTAATCTTCCGCACTGTTCTTGCTGTGTCAAGGGACCTGGTCCGTTGACTGGTAGTGGTCGCACATATTCCATCAGTTACGTAACAACGAAATTTAACAGTACAATACATTTTAAGTAACAATCAAAACAAACATTATAGGTATAATAACGATACAATATAATACAATGGATAACAATGATCCAAACATAGTGTTAGTGATAACAAATATTGAGCCACGTAAAATATGTCTAATAAATAATTTCTTGTTCAATAATAGCTGTCAATTCTTGACTTAATACATCCCTTGATAAATTATAAATAGAAAGATAATTATCATTTGAATATACTTTCTCTATTTCATATTCATTTTATTTTGAGGTGATAAAATCCTTTGAGAAAAGTAGATTAAGACATAAATTTGAACATAAATTTTCACTTTTACCCTTATTAATTATTGTCAAATTTATAATTAAAATAACTAAGGTACAATTGAAAGAATACTCTAAAAGTAGTCTTGAAAACTGAACAACTAAGCTAATTTAAAAATAAAAAATGCCTTAAAAATTAAATTAATATGATATGGAGTGAAGTGTAAACTTATCTATGAATTTCATAAATATATTGGACACTATGTTTAGTTTTAATATAAGGCAAAAATATTCATCACCTTCCTGAACTTGAAGCTTTTTATTGGTGTACACCTAAATTTTATTTCGTTTAAATTACTCCTCGGAACTTGTTTATTCATCCAACACGTGCACTTTTTCTGTCCACCTGGCGTAAAAATTGAAATCACACTCTAATAGACGCGTAAGGGAGTGATTTTTTGCCACGTCATAAAGCTACAATGATAAAAAAAACGTAAAATCTCCAAAAAAAATTTAATATTGTCAAAAGTATTCATTACCTCCAAACTTGAAGCTTCCCTCATTACCCATATGATTTTCTCCTCACTTTTCTCCAATCCAGTTGCTAATTCCTTAATTTGTTCATCAGAAAAACATAGTACTCCTCCCGAAAGACACGAATATTACAGAATTTGGCTATTGTTCATCAAGCCAATTTCATACATTTATTGAAAGTTCTTCAAGCCAATTTCATACATTTATGGATAGTTCTTCTGTAAAGAGAAGTAATCGGGTGAAGAAGATGACTCGTGGCTTGGAAAGAGGGCATCGATTGGGAAGGGATTTTGGTGGTGGAATTTCGATTTGGAGGTGGGGTTTCGTAATTTGGGATTGAGAATTCATGAAATTTGATAGTGGAGGTGGAAAGTGGATCCAGTCATGAATGCGATTTTTTGCTTGACGGTGGTTCCGACAAAGTGGAGTGGGAGGTGATAGGCGGGAGAGGAGGAGGAGTTTTGTTTAAATGGCCTTGTGCTGGTAGTTCAACCGTTACCATGACAACTTCATGATTGGTAAGTTTTGCCATGGAAGAACAGAGCTTTTTTTGCAGAGTTGTTGGAATATGAATTCTTTGTTATTTTAATATCCATATCATCACCACTTTTGTCAGCTGTTGCGCGCGTGTAGTCAGAATGAGAGCAGTGAACAAAAAAAGGTGTACGTGATGGTGGAATCAAGTTTGAGGGATAGTTAAAATAGAATATAATTTAGGTGTACACCAAATAAAAAGCTTCAAGTTCGAGGGTGATGAATACTTTTGCCTTAATATAATGAACAAATATTATTCAACCGAGAGTGTAAATTACAATTCACCTGTTATGTAAGTCCATTTTTCCTATCATCCAATCCCAAATTATTGCAGTGAATTTCATTTTATAGGGTCATTATTACTTCATTCAACACAATAAAATCAATTTGATTCCTAGTTCATACGAGCAATATAAAGCTAGCGTTTGATCATAAATTTTGAAATATTCTTGTTAAATATTATTTAGGTTGAAATTTGTGTGAAGTTTCACTATGTATTTGGTCATACTATTTGAAAAATATATTTCACTTTTTTAGAAAAAATATTATTTATACCCATAAATTTTAAAAATTATCAAAACTAACCACAAGTTTGTATTATAAGTCAATTGGATCTTCGTTGCAACAATAACAAATATTGTACATGACACTAGAGTAATGTGATAGTTTGAAGTGAGTACAACAAACATCATTTCATACATCGTGAAGTAGACAAAACACATGATTTTGTTACCCTGAGTCGATTGTTCATTATTTTGATCAACAACCATATCCTCATTTGATATTCACTAAATATTTCATCAGTAATTTGGTGTTCTCGTAAAAAATTATGTAATACAACGGAATCAACTACTATAGAGAGGATGTTTTTGTAAAAGTAAATTTCAATTTTCAAAAGGTTCCAAATAATGAGATTTGACCCAATACTAAGAAAAACTAATATTTAGAAATTTAAAATGTTTATCAAATAATGACAAATTATATAAATAAACACTATTTATTAAATTTTTCACAAATATTATCTGAAAAATCCAAAGCCAAAGGGGGCTAAGATTTGTTTCTTGCATGTATCATAAGATGTGTTTTTGTATAAGATACGATTCTGGCTTAAAATATCATTTTCATTACTTAGGAGTACATTTTATCTAACAAATACGACACATCTTCTGATGCGAAAGGGGAAAACACATTGACAAATCACAATAGGGTATAAAAAGGGTTTTATTGGGAGGGACCAAGTAAGCAACGAATGGAGGAACCAAGAAAGCTCAAAGGTCACAAAGCCAGCACCACCTGCTGTATCGCCTCTCAAAACCGCCCTGGTCTTATTGCCACCGCAGATGAGGTGAACCCTTTTCCATTTCTAGAACTTTTTTTTTTGTTTAATTAGACACCCAGATGAAGCATAGGTCTTGAGGGGTAGTTTTGACTGCTGAATCTTGAATTTTCAGATTAAAAAGATTGAATTTTTATCGAAAGTGCATTACTTTCGACTGTTGCTTTTTTATTTATTTATTTGTTGATTATTTTCTTGGGAAATATTAGGATGGTTGTGTGTGCTGGTTCGATTTGAGGTGCAAAGATAAAATCTTTACCATGGATGTTGGAAATGGTAACCCAGTTTCATCAATATGTTTCAAGCCAGGTTTGTATTTTTTTTTCCTTCACTGGTTCTTCTTATTTAATTGGTGTTGTGTGATTAAACAAAATAACTAGTGTGTACTTTATTAAGGTTTATTGCCTCTATGTACTCCCAAATGAGAACCATAAGATGATGGACAGAGCAATACAGGGGGCTGGTGTCTATGAGGATTCCATTTCATCCTTGAGAGACCACTGGTGTTTCTGTCCTTGTGTTAATTGCATCGTATCCAGATTTGTTACATGGTCCTTGTTTTTTCTTCTGTAAGTTATGACTAAAGCTTGACTCAGCCTTGCAATTAACAAATCTAGACCTAAATGGGGCTTAATGGATGCAGGGAATTCATGTAAAACCCACCCCAACTAGAATTGAGGTATAGTTGTTTGATGTCTAGTGGTGAGAGCAAAACACGTGATGTGTGGGTTAGATGGTCACAGGTCCAAATCTTTCTGCAGGAAAAAAATTCCCGGTATTTAAGTGGAGAGTGTTGGATGTGTTATTCACCGAGTTTTGAACTGTGCGCCACTTGGGTTATATAAAAAACTATGTATCTTTTGTTTGGCACTTTGACAATGTTTATGGAGTTGAGAAGTCTGAATACTAAAAATTTAAATGGAAGTACTTCAAATCTTGTTGGAACAAATTATTTGTGGAGTGGGAGAGGAGATGAGCTTGGAAGACAACAATGTCTTGATTCTCTGTGTTGAAAGTTAAGGGTTCAGATGAACCCGTAGACGAAAGGCTACATCTGCCCCTGAATATAGCAACAGAAAAATGTAATGATTTGATAAATTGATGAATACAATGGACACCTATTTATAGATGTCAAGAATTAAATATTCTACTATGATGCACAATACTAAATCTTACAGTTCTAATGTTCTAAATCTGGGTATTCCAACGCTAGCATTTCACGTACTAACTCGCTCCCTCAAACTCAAGGTGAGAAGACATATTTGGTCATTTTGATAACAAAATAAAGTAAGTTTCCAGAGAATTGCCAAAGAAACATGCTATAAACTTTGTCAGAAGATCACACTGAAAATTTATGGAATATAAGTGGTGACAGAGGTCCTTACTTCATCAATAAAATAAAATAAAATTGGTGACAAAGTTAGTTTCACACTGCCGCCACAACGGTCGCCAAAAATGCCACTGGATAAGAGATGTGTTTTCACCGGAATAGTAACAAGAAATATGCACAGCACCATCAGAATGATAACTGGGAAGAGGCACGATGTTGCCAAAACAGGTGCCTCAACTGAGGTGTAGTGTTACTGGAATTGTCTCCAAGAATAGACATGGTATTGTTGAACGGTCATGGGAAGGAAATAAGGATAGTAAAACTATTTAAGCAAAGAAATAAAAGCTAGTTAGGTCTCTATTATCTACTATGGTGTAGAGACTCTATTTAAGTTTCTAGTATGACCGTACAAACTCTGATACCTGTGAGAAATATGAACAGGAATGGACTGTATTGATGGCTTGATAATTGATGAATGCAAGACACCTAATTATATATGTCAAACATAATGCACAAACCATATTCTTTTAAAACAAAGGAGAAAAGATAGTAAATGGCATATACCAGTATAACTTTTGAAACTTATAATATTCCAACTCTAATACTCTTAACACTAACAAAGAACATTCCAACTAAAAGCACATGCTGCTAAATATGCTATTTTAGGACAGTCACTGTGAATTAAATGACTACTGATTTTGAGTTCTCTGTTAGTTCTGCACTGTAATAAGTTAGTTGAAGGGATGATAACCTGATAGCATATTCTGAAATTAGTGAGAGTCGTCAATTTCAAACATGGTATCCATGGTGCAGGAAATGAAGATGTTGTTTATGTCTCATTGGGAAGTGAAGTCAAATGCTTTGATGTGAATATGGTAATGTTATATTGTTCCACCATTACTTTCTCGTGCTTTTTTTAAACTTGTTTGTTTTATGTGCTTTTAGAATTTACCGCATCTTGTGTGATTATGGTACCTCACAAATGGCTAAATATGTTTTTTAGTGGCAATTAATGCTCTTTGTAAATGTCCCTAAAGCCTGTAGCGACATTGAACCCAATGACAATTAACTAATGCCGGTAAAGGCTTTAGCACTCTTTGCTGATGTGCATACTTATTTTATAAATTTAGACCTTTACCGGCATCTCTCTGAATGAAGTGCTTTCCCTTAATTTTATGTTGTGATTTTGTTTGAGTTGGCTTCTCTCCACTTATTCTCTTTTATCACTTTTGGGCACAGAATTTTTTTATTAATCCAATTTAACGGTATCTCAAGGTTACTGCATCGGAACTGTTGCACAGTTACAATTACAACAAGGATGAGATAAATCAGGTATGATTTCTGTTTGTTTTCTTTTTTATCCTTATATTTTTTCCTTTCTCTCACTGTCCGTACCTTTTAAGAATGGATTTTTGCACTATAAATTTTACATTGTTCTCCTCTTTGTATAAAATCTGCCATGTGCTCGTTTTGTTATTTTCCACTTGTCTTGTTATCAGGAGTATGCCCGATCATTAGTTCAGTTGGCAATGCAGTATCTTGCTATCTTCAGCATCTTCTTTATTATTATCTCCGTCCCAATTTATGTGGATGCTTTCGTTTCCCTTGAGTTAATTTGACTAAATCATTGAACTAAATTGGATTAGATCAACTTAATGTTTTAAAATTAAAGTTAAGATATTCAAAAACTATAAGAGAAGTGCTATAAGTTGCAATGTTCTCATGAAAATATGATAAAAAATACATTTTAAAATGTTGGTCATAGTTCACATAGTTTGATCTCGAAAAATGGGAAGTCCACATAAATTGGGACAGAGGGAGTGGTCTTGAGCCTCTCATCTTGTGAGTATTTTGGGACTTCGATTCCAAGAACTTCAGCTAAATGTAACAGTTATTTACCATTCTTATCTCTTAACCTGATCCATTTATTTGATTTTTATTTTTTAGCATTAGCTCAAGGAGTTTAGCTAGAATCAATTTAGGAGGTTTCTCCTGTAGTTACCTGCCTGTTCACACACGTAAATTTAATGGATCACTTTGCTTTTCAAACCCAAATAGTGGTACATGTTGATGTAATTTCAGGACTAGGTACACAAACTAGGGAAAATTTACTACTTATCTGTCCATCTCATTCTGTAAAATCCCTTTGCTTCAACACCAAGCTAATAGGTTGATTGCTCTGCAATAAACTGTACCAGACCTCAACATTGACAAATCTGAACTCTGAAAGTTCTGATAAAATTTAGGGTTTGATTCGAGAAGCTTCCCTTGTTTCTATTAGGCAATTGTGCTCTCAATTCTCTGTTTTTTAGTCTCTAGTCTAAATATCATGTCCAACAGATTTACCTTGCACAGGCTTAATTACAGAAATTTTTTATTTTTCTCTGTATTTGTTCATTCGGATATGTATTAGGCTTTGTCCATTCAATTTTGTGATGTTTAAATATCTTCCCTTCAACATTTCAATCTCTTATGGTTTCTCCTATCTTTCATATTTCAGGTACCTCACTTAGGTGTACGATATCTTCAAACAATGCCTATTCTATTTCTGTGTGCTTACCCTTTCTGTTTTGTAGATTGCTTGCAGCTCAAAGTCATCATTCCTCGCTGCAGCAGATGATAGTGGTGATGTCAAGGTAGGACAGACAGTTCCTCTGTTCTACAAGTATGTTGGACATCTGTTACGCTGTTCCCATCAGAGATAAAACTGATGAGTTGTGAAACTTTTAAAAGATAAAAACTGTTCCATTGTTTCCATAAGTGTGTTGGACATCTGAGTGCTACTTGTGTTGCAGATCATTGACATCCGCCAAAATCGCATGTACAAAACATTGAGAGATGGCCACACAAGTGTATCCTTTTTATATAGTTACTATAATAAGTTTGTACTTCGCCCCAGAAACATATTGATTTTTGTATGTCATTCATTTTAATTAAAATATACTGTTCTGCATTCTATTTATTTGTTGTTGCCCTTCTTGTATTATCTTTTTGGCATGTGAAGTCCTATTTGTATTATGGCTCTGAAGATTAATTTCAATTCTTCTTCCCCCAACTTCACATAGGGCACTATTTTTGTATTCCGAACCTATCATCATTTGTGACCTTCACTATCTTATCAGATATGTAGCAGTGTTCAATTCATCCCTTGGAGACCGTGGGAAGGTACTTCTTGAACTAATATTTTCGGAATTCCTACATCCCTCTCTGTGACATTGACCTCCTCCCTCTAGATATACATATGACCCACATAAATGTTGAACTGATTGGCCTACATAAATGCATGAACCAGACACACTTGGAAATTTTAGTACCATAAGAAGTATGATAATGTTTTTATCCACTGGTATTTTAGAGGTATACGATGTCTACTTATACATAGAATGCTTTCGTGGAGAAACTGACTCTTCCTCTAAGTTGTACTTCTAGTCTCTTTGTGAGTTTAAGCTGGTAGGTTTATGAAGGTTTGCATTGGCTAGAATTTGACAAATTAGTCATAATCTTGTAAAGAATGATATACAAGTGATTGCAATCTGCAATTAAGTTATGTGTTTTGATAACTGAAATCAATTAAGACTTCTTTTACAGTTGCAGTCTCTCTGCTTCTCTCTCTTGCTGTGTGCGTGTCAGAGAGACAGAGAGAGCGAGACTTCAAAGAGAGATGCAGACACACAGTATATGACATCCCTTGGCCCTTTAGTTTTTACAAGAGAATCTTGCTGTAGGGTGCCTCGTGCAACCAATCACCAGGTTAATATATATGGGATGGCAACATAAGGTTTCAAAAAACATGGAAGTTGTGGCGAATAAGGTTTTCGTAAAACATGCAAATTTTAACAGCCTGCTACATATTATTTAATTTCTGATGATGTTTGAAGAACAATGTTTACTGTCAATTGCTATGCCAAACTATATATTGTCAGTCTGCTAAAGCTCTTGCTAAGTCAGCCTCCTAGCTAAAAGTTCCAGGAATGTTTTTTGTAAGCTGATGATGACAGTATGTTATGTTTTTTGTCTCATTTTTCAGTCATTACTGGGGGTCTTGATTCAAAATTTGTGCTGTGGGACTTCTCCAAGGGACGGCCGCGGAAGATTTGGGACTTTGGTATGTTAATCCTTCTACTATGCACTCTTTTCTAGATCTGCAATTTCTAGTATTAATTACTTTGGTAATATGTACCTTCAAGTTTAGGCATGCCTTTTTACACCAGAACTGCATATCTGAATTGTAGGTGTGCCTTACTACACTAGTTACATACCCACCTAGTTATAGGCTTGCCTTACTATGCTATCTGGAAAGGAGCGAAATCACTAAGTTTTAGAATATCTAGTAGTTATCTCCCTATATTTTGATCGCGGGGGATTAACTAGAAAACATAGAGAGTGAGTTTATACCTTTGTGGAAATCATTTTTTAAAATATCAGGTAAATAGGCTAGTGACTTATCCTTCTTACAATGTAAAGTAAAAGAACCAAGAATTCCCAATCCTCCCGTTCTATTATAGTAGTTAATTAATTAAGAACATTTTTTTTTGAATATTTCATATAGTAGTTTAAATAGGATATATGTCATGGTTGAATATGTGTAAGTATTAATATTTTCCCCATAAGTCTAAATAGATAATATGATATTGTTATAAGCAACATGGATTTTCAGAGAGATAAGTTTCAGGAGCATGAGTCAAGTGTGTAATATTGTGTAACTTCGCTTTCTATTTTCCATTTTCTATGGTATTGGCCATGTGGCAGAAGAAATACTCAATGAGTAAATTATTAATCAGATAACTGGTCATCGGTCAATTGTTGGAGCTTGGAATGGTCCACATTTAGAATTTTATCTAAAAGTATCCTTCTTGCTTAGAAACATCACTGACATTTCAGTTGGTGAGAAAGGGGAAATGAGAGTAGATAGTCTATTATCTTCCTCCCATTTTTACTGATTGAATTAAGTATTCCTCCCATTTTAAATATTAAGCTAGAGCTCTTAGCTTGGTGTGTCATAAATTTTTGCGAGAGTGATTTTCTACATTTCAAGTTATCTGCCTAGCAAGATTGACCAGAAGAAATTCAGGACTACTCTAGCGGGATCTGACTGCTTAAATGCTCAAAATTCCTACTGCACAGTCAAGTTCACGTGAGACCTAAAAAAATGATTACTGCTTTCTGCCAGTGACATCTAATTTTGGTTCTCTCGTTGCCATTTTCAAAAGAATCTAACTCAGCCTTTCTGCGACATCTGTGGTACCCCCTTCATCATTTTACATAAGTTCACTCATCTTGGACAGACATGGGCATTTCCAGTGGATCCTTCACAGTGCATACAAAACCTAGAATGGCTGAATGCAGTGTCAGATACATACATGCATCCAGTACTCATAGCCTAGCTAATGTATTAGAACATTCCGTGTTGCTATATCTAGCTTATTAGATTGGCTGTTGAAGTTCTGTTTGTTTGGTGCAGGCACACTTGACGCAGGAAATAAAGGGAATACGGGACAATGTTTGAACCCTGCCTTTGTTCATGCTCTGGCTCTTCCCGAAGTTGATGTGGTGGATAGATTTGTGAAGATTTGTGCTGTGGCTAGGGGTGATGGAGTTGTTTCTATAATAAACGTTGAGTCAGAGCTCAATACTGTCAAGTCTAAGAGTTCGTCTAAACCCAAGAAAGGTTCTAAGTCAACCCCCAAAGTTGGTGGTTCTTCTGCTGATCCTGAAATTGAGAATCAAAATGGAGGAGACCTGCACCTTGATCACTCTTTGGGAGGACACACTGCTGCTGTATCTTGTGTGTAAGTTTTCTTCTTAGCGTAGCAGGCTCAAATCTACCCCACCAGCCAGCACTAATCTGCTGAAATTCTATTAGGACTTTCTCCACATTTGGGGACAAAGGGAAGTTCATAATTTCAGGTGGAAATGACAGACAAGTAAAAGTATGGGATTGGTCCAAGTTTTTCATGGCTGGTGAGACGAGCAGTGGGACCGATTTCCTTTGTTCTAGCTTAAGTTTGAGCAGAAAAGTAAGTTTCATTTCATTGCCTTTTATGCCCTCTCTGTCTGAAACTTTATGCCTCAATTGTTTAGTATATTTGTCTCACGATTGGCTCTTTAATTAATTAGGTAAATTGGCTGTGCACAACTCCTACTGACTCAGAGAACCTAATTGTCTGTGATACGTCCAAGATAGTGAAGGTTTACAACATCGGGTGAAGCAGCACAGGTTGAGCTGAGATATTGCTACTTGTACATGATGTTAACCTCATAGAAAGTTATGCTCCCAATATGCCAGCTCTTGGGTCTTTTCTCTTGTATGCTAAACTGGACAGGCATGGCTTTGCCGAACAAAGGTTCTACCCTACAGGGTTGTGACCTAAACAACTAGGTGCTACAACAATGATATTGGCTTATGCTTGTGCTTCTGTAGAATTAGATGTTTTCTTTCCGATGTAATTGCAAAAAGATATCTAAGATATCAAGAATCTGAGCTTGTCTCTTCATTTTCTCTCCCCTTTTTTGGTTGGGATTGGGATTTGGATCCTGAGACATTGATTTTGAGAAATTGATATTACTTAATTAGATGTTTGCCTCAATGCGATATTGTTTGTATATTATTCACTTAATCTGTAAGCAGCAATACAATAATAAAAAAACTCTTAGAATGAAGATGTCTATTGCATGTGTGCTTGAGTAGTGTGCATGCAATTGTGAGGTCTACCTATTTGTTGGAGACTTGCATACCTAATTGTGGGCCTCTTTAAAACACTTTTCTTGGTACATTAGGTCATTTATGTGTCCAATACATTGATATTGAACTTTATGGTATGTATAACATCTATTTTTACATCACCATATGTAAAGGTAAACATGAATTTCACCTCTGATTATCGCGAGTTTCCATATTTTGATGTTAATTTTTTTTTTGATCTTGTAAATGTGAACAGAATGATGTTAGACAGTCGAACTGTGATTATGTTGTAGTTGTGATTGTATTCACGTATATTTCGTGAAGAGATTTATCTTATTCGCAAGATTTAAACTAGGCAATCTTCAATTAAAGCATAAAAACATGAATAAATTGAGCATAGTTACTATTCCAGGTAGAATGGGTTGAAATAATATGTGATTCAGACCCAATATTTACAACAACAAAAAAATTAACTTAGGGCCCGTTTGGATGGGCTTAATAAAAGCAGCTTTAAAAAAGTATTTTTAAAAGTGCTGAAACTTATTTTTAAAATAAGCAGTTATGCGTTTGGATAAAAGTGCTGAAGTTGTTATGTCAAACGTGAAAAGGGAAAAATGGAAGAAAGAAATGTTAGGGTTATATAGGTAATTTGGAGATTGTATAAAAATATTAAGAGCAAAAAGATAAAAATGTGGTCAACTTAAAACAGCTTATAAGCTAAAAAAAAAAAAAAAGCACCTCTACCCCATCTTTTAACTTTTGGCTTAAAATAAGTTTTTTTTAACTTAAAATAAGTTATTTTGAGTATTGCCAAACAGTTAAATAAGTCAAAAACCAGCTTTTAAGTCAGTTTGACCAGCTTTTAAGCTGAGCCAAACAGGCTCTTCCAGAGAGAAGAAAACAGAGGGGAGGTAAAAAAAAAGATATTTGGTCTGAATCACATCATTTCATATTAGAAGCTTTTATTCTTCCTTAGATTTTGACAGTAAATCTATAGATCTTAAGAGAGAGAATTTTCCTTATCAGAGAAAAGAGCTTAAGTTGTATTATGTATGCATTGGTGTTATAATTTTTTTATACACTTACTACAAACAAGTTTCTATGATAAGTATTACAATTTGCTAGCCTAATAAAAATGATAACTAACATATTATAAGTTTGTGTATAAAAGATTTTATATACTATTAATATATATAACTTGAATCCAAAGGAAAAAAAGAAGAAAAGAAGGAATGTGGCTTGACTAAATCTGTCAAATGAGGTGTGGAGGGTGGCTCAGTCTTGAAGCTGCAGCCTGACTTAAAGTTTGGTACAATAAGTTGGTTAAGATGTATAAACTCCAACCATACTCATTCCTTCAAACTTCAGCAATTTTTTTAAAAAAAATCTGCCCACACATTGCTTTCTTCTCTGAAAATTATACCTTTGATACCAACTTCTCAACCTACAAGGCCTTGTAACCACCCTCCAAACTTTCCTTCACCATTACAATAATATTTCTCATTCCTTAGCTCTTTTCAAGTCAGTGAATACATTCCTTCTTTATATTCTTGCCACTGACACAGGAGAAAACCATCATTTGGTGCTAACTGTGGCCAAGAGTGCTAGTGACTAGTACTGTTTTTGTGAGTGGAAAAAATGATGGAGTCAGGGGTTCCAATATGCAACATTTGCGGCGAACAAGTGGGGTTAGCTAATACTAATGGTGAAGTCTTTGTGGCTTGTCATGAGTGTAACTATCCTGTTTGTAAGACTTGCATAGATTATGAGATCAAAGAAGGACGCAACGCATGTCTACGGTGTGCAACTCCATATGATGGTAAGTAAATTTTGTTTTCTTTAATGACTAAAGCTTGATATTTGACAATTTGGCTTTCTTTCTGATCCCATATAGCTATTTGTATATAAAATACCTAAGGAAGTGTAACATAGTACTATGCTTATTGTTATGCAGAAAACGAGCAAGAATCTACTAACCATGCTATAGTGGCTTCTCATCCTGATACTGCACAGGTACTAAGTCATGTCTGGTGAAACTTCACATCTATAGTCTACAAACTGAATTTTAGTTGGTGACGAATTATTGTTTCCAATGTAGGATGCTGGAGTTCATGCTAGAACTGTTAGTTTTGTTTCAACTGTGGACAGCGGTAAGTAGATGGAAGCTTTGCTGCACAACATTCATAAGAGCTGTTTCTAGTCTACGTTCAATAGATAACATTATATTAAATTATGTTTTATTTCCTTATGAAGAATATCATGATGATACTGGGAATCCAATATGGAAGAATAGAGTGGAAAGTTGGAAGGAAAAGAAAAACAAGAAAAAGAAGAACCAAAGTAAAGCTGCTGTACAAGAAGCTGCTGAAGTTCCACCTGAGCAGCAGATGGAAGAAAAGCCACAGTAAGTAGGCCTTTGCGGAAGCAACTTAATTAGACGATAGATTTCGTGAAATTGGGAAGTAACCATGTTACAAATTGTATTGCAGTTTTTGTCTGATTCATAGTTTTCTTTCTTTTGTCTAGATGTCTAAATAACTATAAGAAGGAATTTTTAGTTATAAAAGATTGATGTTTGATCCACCTTCAGTGATTTTGAATCTTGAACTTGTTCTACCTTTATCATGCATGTATTGATTTCTTGTAATATAACTTGTGCAGGTTAGCAGATGCTGCAGAGCCACTTTCAAGAATCATTCCAGTGCCAAAGTCTCAAATTACTCCATACAGGATTGTAATTATTGTTCGATTGATAGTTCTCTGCCTTTTCTTCCACTATAGAGTAACACATCCAGTTGAAAGTGCCTATCCCCTGTGGTTTATCTCTGTTTTCTGTGAGATCTGGTTCGCTTTCTCGTGGGTGTTGGATCAGTTCCCTAAATGGTCTCCTATCAACCGAGAGACATATCTTGACAGGCTTTCTGCAAGGTTATAAATCTTCTGCACAAATATTCATATCACTGCTAGTAGAACACATCCAAACTTCTTTGCATTTTTTCACTTAAAGTTAACTTTGTTTGAACTTTCTAGGTATGAAAGGGAGGGAGAGCCTTGTCAGCTTGCACCTGTTGATTTCTTTGTCAGTACGGTGGATCCCATGAAAGAACCTCCAATGATTACTGCCAACACTGTTCTCTCGATCCTTGCAGTTGACTATCCTGTCGAAAAAGTATCCTGCTATGTATCCGATGATGGTGGCTCAATGCTTACATTTGAGTCACTAGCTGAGACTTCTGACTTTGCAAGGAAATGGGTACCATTCTGCAAGAAATTTTCAATTGAACCGCGTGCACCTGAGTTCTACTTCACTCAAAAGTTTGATTACTTGAAAGACAAAGTGCAGCCTTCTTTCGTCAAGGAGCGCAGAGCAATGAAGGTAAGAGTAGGATTCTGTATGAACTAAACATCTGCTTCAAGAATTGGGCTGCATTATTTGGATGATTAATCTTTTATTTGATATTGCAGAGAGAATATGAAGAGTATAAAGTAAGGGTAAATGCTTTAGTTGCCAAGGCTCAGAAAACACCGGAGGATGGATGGACCATGGCAGATGGAACCCCTTGGCCAGGAAACAACTCACGTGATCATCCTGGAATGATTCAGGTAAGTGGTCATTGATTTTGCAACAATCTTTGTACTCGCTGCTTTCAGATCACTTTGCTTCTTGAAGTTCTAGTATTTGTGAAACATTACTATTCAACAGAAGCATTTTGGAGTTCAAATAAGCACCAGAATATTTCTTCTTCACAGGTTTTCTTGGGACATAGTGGTGTCCATGACATTGAAGGAAATGAACTTCCACGTCTCGTTTACGTCTCAAGAGAGAAAAGACCTGGTTATCAACACCACAAAAAAGCTGGTGCTGAAAATGCTCTGGTGTGTTCAGATGCAATTTATTATCATTGATCTTAGACTATTTTTATTTAATTCCTTTTACGAACTTACTGTTTTATTTCAGATACGGGTGTCTGCAGTTCTCACAAATGCACCCTATATTCTCAATCTTGACTGTGATCACTACGTCAATAACAGCAAAGCCATTCGTGAGGCTATGTGTTTCCTAATGGATCCACAAGTCGGCAGAGACGTCTGTTATGTGCAGTTCCCTCAGAGATTTGACGGGATTGATAAAAGTGACAGATATGCCAACAGAAACATAGTCTTCTTTGATGTAAGTATCGTGAGCAACTAAAATTAATATCATACTATTATATTACTTTAAGATTCTCAAGTGATTTTCTCATCTATTTGAATATTGAAGAATAATCTTGCTTCATTCAACATCATACACATAATATCAGTTGTTTAGTATTGAATCTTTTGATGTTGCCAACTGGATTAAGATGGATTTTATCATCTTTTCAGGTTAACATGAAAGGTTTGGATGGCATCCAAGGACCTGTATATGTCGGTACAGGAACTGTTTTCAATAGGCAAGCACTTTATGGTTACAGCCCTTCTAATCTGCCTACAATACATAAATCTTCTTCATCTTTCTCTTGCTGCTGTCGCCGCAAGAAACCAGCCAAAGAGAAGGATCTTACTGAGGTTTATCGTGAGGCAAAAAGAGAAGATCTGAATTCCGCAATCTTCAACCTAAGAGAAATTGAAAGTGAGTTTCTAGTATCTTTGGAACTAGTGAGAAATTGGCCTCCATTATCTTTGGAAATTTAACCTTGGAGCTATCATTTTGGTGTCTTCAGATTATGACGATCACGAGAGGTCCTTGCTTATCTCTCAGATGAGTTTTGAGAAAACTTTTGGCATGTCATCCGTATTTATCGAGTCTACATTGATGGAAAATGGAGGAGTACCTGATTCTGCTAATCCATCGACACTGATCAGGGAAGCAATTCATGTTATCGGCTGTGGTTATGAAGAGAAGACAGCATGGGGAAAAGAAGTAAAAATTGAATCTTTCTCTCTCTTTTAGTTTCACTTATGGAAAGAAGGGGCTAACTCTTTTCTCTTTGTATGTCCTTTTCAGATTGGTTGGATTTATGGTTCAGTGACAGAGGATATCTTGACTGGCTTCAAGATGCAGTGCAGGGGATGGAGATCAATATACTGTATGCCGTTGAGACCTGCTTTCAAGGGGTCAGCTCCTATCAACTTGTCAGACAGGTTGCACCAAGTTCTTCGATGGGCTCTTGGCTCGGTTGAGATTTTCTTGAGTAGGCATTGTCCTTTATGGTATGGATTTGGAGGCGGACGTCTCAAATGGCTCCAAAGACTTGCCTACACCAACACCATTGTCTATCCTTTCACTTCTCTTCCCCTCATTGCGTACTGTATTCTTCCGGCTGTTTGCCTTCTTACAGGAAAATTCATCATCCCTACGGTAAATGCTTCCACCTCTCTGACTTGTTTGCAACTTTCGAAACTGTTTAAAGATTTTGCAAATGAGTGCACATTAGGAGCTGGTATTAAGGCTGCTTTTCTTTAGTTTCAATAATTACTGAGTCAAGTTCTTGTGCCTTCTTTGCAGCTATCAAACATTGCAAGTATACTCTTCCTTGGTCTTTTCCTTTCCATCATTGTAACAAGTGTGCTCGAGCTACGATGGAGTGGTATAGGCATAGAGGACTGGTGGCGTAACGAGCAGTTCTGGGTGATTGGTGGTGTCTCTGCACATCTCTTTGCAGTTTTCCAAGGATTCCTCAAGATGCTTGCTGGTATAGACACAAACTTCACAGTGACAGCCAAAGCTGCAGACGATGGAGAGTTTGCCGATCTCTACCTATTCAAATGGACAACAGTCTTGATCCCTCCAACCACAATTCTCATTGTCAACTTAGTTGGTGTTGTTGCTGGTTTCTCTGATGCACTCAACAAAGGATATGAGGCTTGGGGTCCTTTATTTGGCAAAGTGTTCTTCTCATTTTGGGTGATCCTTCATCTTTATCCATTCCTCAAAGGTCTCATGGGACGCCAAAATCGAACTCCAACTATTGTTGTGCTATGGTCTGTGCTGTTGGCTTCTGTTTTCTCACTAGTATGGGTCAAGATAAATCCATTTGTCAGCAAAGATGACCCTTCAGCTATGGTTCAAAACTGCATCGACATGGATTGTTGAGCTTTGAACAAGTTTCTTGAACCATACCACATGTTTGATAATGTAGGCTTCTTTTTCATGTAATGTGGAGGTGAAAACTCTTCAATTTGTTGCACAGTTTGATCAGCTTGTATCAGTTTTTCCAGTAGAAGTTTTATTTGGAAATAGAATGTTGAAACTTTTGAAATTAAAAAGGTAAAGTTGAACTATAATGAAAAGTATTATGCTACTTGAGATTAATGGAATTCTTTTCTAGTCTTTTGAGTTTTCTCATAGTTCTAACAGAACAGGTAAACACAATTTAGACTCAAAATGTGCTATTCATTTTTTAATCAAGCAGTTTGATTAAGCTTTTGAAAATCAAGTTTAAGAGCAAAATCCTTGGAAAAAGGTACACACGTTAAAATCTTAGTGACACACATTAATTAAACTAAGTTGTCATTATCCTGAACTTCTTTTTCGTTATTTTGTACACCTATTTGACTTATGTGACATCCAAATACTACCATGCACCTCAATTGCATCCAAATACTACCATGCACCTCAATTGCATGGAGTTACAGAGTGTGCCACGTAAGTCAAAAATGTGTACAAAATTATTTTTAAAAAATGGGTTCAGGGGTAATAGGATCTTTGTTTAGTTAAAATGTATTTCTGAGATTTCGATTATAGTTTAGGGGTATCCGTATTTTATCTCTGATCCTCAGTGGCGTTAGTAGGATTTTTCGTAAGTAGTGTCGATATTTTACAAATAAATTAATAATAAATAAATTGATAAAAATAATAAATTAATAAATGTTATTTAAATTGTACTAATAAAACATAAATAACGTAAACTACAAAAAAAAATCAACTAAACTACTATCACTCTCCTCGACGAGTTTTCATATTATTGTATCAAATTCTGATTTGATTAAGTAATAAAATTTCTATAGAAGGTTTTATATTGTATTCTAGTTCAACTTGTTTGTTTTAGCCTAATGTAACTAAAAATAGGGAGGTTGAAGGTTCTAATCTTTCTTATAAACTCTCTTCATTCGCGGCGCTGACCAACGAGCCAAAGCGCTCCCTGGAGTGTCATTATTAATATATATATATATATATATATATATATATATTAAAAAATTTCAACGAAATAGTATCGGCTGACTCCCATATAAGTTGGGTCCGCCCATGATGCTTGAAATGAAAGTAATATAACATATAAAGTTAGAAAGGACAACTTTACTTATTGAGTCTTTTGTTAATAAGACACCTTTGTAAATTGTAAGAGGTCTATTTAGAGGAAGTCTTTCAAAAGGGGCAAACTAAAATTTTGGAAAAACCACAATATTCTCAATTTCTGTCATAGGTAACCATATAACTAATACTTTTTTGTTTTCCTCCTCCGATACTTAATACCCACTTTAAAGTTAGATTAATCCAAATTTGCATTAAAACATTTTATTCATTAATAAAACTACGAACAACTCTATTCTCAAGGCTCGTATTAGAAATTGATATGTAAGAGTCATTAATATGTTTAATTTAGCCTTGAAAAGAAGTTCTTTAAATTATTACTTTATTGATCCATGTTAGTGTAAGGTAAAATGTGTTTTGTCACAAAGCTAAGAATTTCCAAGTTGTGTAGACCACAATACTTTAATTCAAAGGATAGAATCACATAATGATTAAAAAAAAACTAGTATTCCAAGCAAAGAATAATTATGAAAAAATGTGTTTATAAAAAGGGCCAAAAATGGTACGAGGAAAAAAGCATATACTACAATTTTTTTTAAGAAAAAGTTGGAGTGCACCTGAGTCCAGCAGAAAATATTTGGATTCTGATTAAGCCTTATTTTCTTATAATATAATGTCCTTCTTTTCGTACTCAATAAACATAATAATCTCTACCATCAACATTTGTTTTTTAATGTCCGTTGCTTCGCACTTAATTTACAAAATATAATATTGCTTATCAATTTTTGGAAGTTGAGATTTCGACCTTTGACTTTATCGAAACAATTTTCTCGTACATTTTAAAAATTCTTTTGCATGTGATGGCTAATATGTGTTGTCCTAATAATAAATAGCTTATATTAGAGGCGAACGATTTAGAACATGAACTCGAGTAGATTAAGGGATTAAAAATAATCTATAGGTGATAAATATTAATTATTGAACAAGGGAGAATATATAATCAAAGTTATAAGTTCATTGAAATCAGTAATTGTGGTTGAGATTTTGTATGTATGGTTAAAAAAATCATCAAATAAAATAAAAATAATTGATCTGAAGCTTGAACAATAAAGTTCAGATTTTGGATATGTTTAAACAGAAATGTTTGATAAAATAAGTAGAATGCGATTAATTTATAACTTTTGACTTTAAATATGTAATTCAAAAAATATTATTTTCAAACACAAAATAACCCCAAAAAAGTGTTTACAAGTTTTTGCTTATAAGCTTATTGAAATGATAAATATTCATCGCACTCAATAGTCATTCTTTAACATCCACTTCACGTCCAGTGCTCAGCATCTGATATCACCCACTTCATGCCAAGTGCATCTGGTGCCTGGATAATTTTGATTTTGGAGACCCAATACACCCACTTCACGCCTTGATTTTTGGGATCCCAATGTCGAGTGAGACGGACTCTGCTCTAATACCATGTGAAATTAGGTTTTACGCCTAACTAATATCCCAAAAGTTAACTCAAAGGAAAAAAAATTGCTTAAAACTTATAAGGAATTTACCCATCTCATTAACCAACGATGTGAACTTTTGTCACAGTATAAAGGTCTAAACATAGTCACAAATAATTTTTAACTATGTAAACACCTTTTTGACCCAACCAACTCTGTAATAATTTTACAATCCAAGGCACCCACTAAGATTCGACTCGTAAACAGTGCCTCATAGTGCAACAGGGTTCGAGCACAACGGTGCTCAGCACTCTCAAAATCCTTTTCTTGTACAAACTCCAACATACAAGAAGTTCTCTTCTTTTCCTTCTTCAAATCTTCTTCTTCTTCAACTATGGCTCCATTGTTCCTCTCATTCACCTTTCTACTCTTTCTCCTCTCCACAAAATCATCATCTCAATCCACTAATCTTGACCCAAACCAACTCAAAGCTCTCAGATCACTAAGTGTACCAACAGGAAAAGACCCCTGTTCTCCTCTTCACAATTCCACCATTTGTGATTCTTCCACTCCCTTTCACCATCTCATCTCTCTCAAACTCATAAACTGTTCAACTGATGTTACATTATCCCAAACATCTCTCAAAACTCTCTCCACTCTCCAAGACTTACAGTTCATCAACTGCCCTGTTTCTCCTGTTCATTTCCCTTCTGAACTTTCCTCCAATCTCCAAACCTTCACTTGCATCAACTCTCTCAAGAAACTCACTAGCGTTTGGCTAATTCAATTGCGCAATGTGGTTAGTTTAACGGTGTCACATGTTCCGGTTTCTGCTAGTGGCCCTTCTATAATCATGAACAGTATCAAGAACTTACAGAGTGTCACAATTTCTCATGCAAATCTCAAAGGGGTTGTTCCTACAAAATGGCATATGAATCTTACTTATGTTGATTTATCTGGGAATCAACTAAAAGGGAAAATACCAAGTTCTTTAACTGAACTTGTAAATCTTGTGCATTTGAATCTTTCTTCAAATTCACTCAATGGTACTATACCAAATTCATTTGGTAACTTACTTTCTTTAAAAAATGTGTCATTAGGTTCAAATGCTCTGTCTGGAAGTATTCCGAAATCGATTTCTGCAATATCTGGATTAGTTCATCTTGATCTTGGATCAAATCAATTGAATGGAACTGTTCCAAAGTTCATATCAGATATGAAGGGATTGAAATACTTGAATCTTGAAAGAAACAATTTCGAAGGGGTTTTGCCATTCAATACTTCTTTCATCAAGAAACTAGTCGTGTTCAAAGTGGGAGAAAATTCAAATCTTTGCTACAATCATTCCACATTGTCTTCAAAACTAAAACTTGGCATTGCAGCTTGTGATAAACATGGATTGCCAGTGTCTCCGCCGCCTCCCAAGGAAGATTTCAGTGATGATACTGCGGAGGATGATACTCCACCACCTAAACATGAACATGGACCAAGCAGAGTTGTTTTTGGTGTGGCTATTGGACTTTCATCCATTGTGTTTTTGATTATTTTATTGGTTTTATTGTCCAAATGTTGTAAATGATCATCATCACTGTAAATTGGGACAAATTCTTGGTCCAGTTAGAATTTTGAATTTTGAAAGCATGATCAGTTAATAATGAATCATTTACACTTTTGAAAGTATGCTTATGTTCATGAGTTAGTATTTCTTGAAATTGATTACTTCCTCCGTTTAAAAAAAATGACCTAGTTTGATTAGGAACGAAGTTTAAGAAAATAAAGAACACTTTTTAGTATTGTGATTCTAAATTAAAGTTATGTCAAATGTACCAAAATGTCATTTAATATTATAGTTTTAAACATGTTACATGAAAATTAAAGTGTTGCAAAAGAAAAGAATCATTTTTTTAAAAACAGACTAAAAAAAAAATTAGATCATTCCTCTTGAAATGAAAAAGGGTATGAACTTTGAACTCTCTAGCTCAGATGGGACTCAAATATTTAAATGAACAAGCTTGCGTATACGTTTGAACTAATGTTAATATAATTATATATTCTGCGAGAGTATTTTATATACTCTATAGTCTAGTCAATCTTATAAGATCTGTTCCTTGTTTTTTTATACTCAGTGATATTTGGTAACTAATGAATGATGATATGAGCTATGAGCTATAATTAAAGATGTTATCATGGGTTCTCTGTTAGCATGAGTGATAAATAATGAAAAGATCAAATATGTCAGCTTTTACTATGTTCATGGTTGGTTTTTTTATTCCAATCTTGGTACAAAAGGAACATGCCTCTCCTGATTCTTTTCAAGATTATTTTTAATTTGACAAAACATAATGGCTCTCTAACTTCACAAAGGGTCAAGAAAAGTTCAAGACGACTCTGAAGATCATATTTGAATTGCTGAAAAGAAGGATAAATTGAACTCCAATCTATATTACATTATGTTTCACATAGAAATTTGTTTTCATCAAGATCTGACCATGTCCTTTTACTACAATATTTGATTACACATGTTGATAAAAGGATTCGTTTACTTTGCTTGTTTCTTCATTTTCCTTTTACAAAAAAATGAGTATTCAGAAAGGGTGATTATAATGATTGGTGAAGAAACTAACAAAAATCAAATTAAGTAATAATTATTCTTTCGTTCTTAATTTGAAATTTCAAGTTCAATATCTTAAGTATGAACGTAGATTTTATTAAGGAAAATTTTATTCTAATAAGATATTTTTAATGTGAATCAAAAAAAGAAACAATCCTTTTCTCATCCAAAACCATATTCTACTTGTATGTAGCACGTGTGATAAGTGATAATGGGACACAAAAATGTGTACATGGCTTTTGTGGTCAGCCTGCATACACGTCAACTATTTTATGTGGTATTGAGTATTGTGTTTAATTTAACTAAAAATAAAGAGTCTACGATATATGTAGTCATTTCATTAAGAATCGAAAAAAAAAAAAGATTTTCAAGAAAATATGGGTGCAACAGCAACTGCAGTTTTCTCTTCAAATTCCATATCTCAATTGCCCTCCTTCTCTGCTTTATGTAAACCCAACTTGGGGAACCGAATACCAAAAGGTACCTTTTTTTTAATTATGAAAAATTTCCATGAAATGAGTTGAATTAGGTTGTATTCTTATGAATTCTTGAAACTAAAATTGGAATTTAATTGGGAAGTTACTTGCGAAAATCTTGAGTTCTATTATTACTATTGGAATTGCAAGCAAGAATTGTTCACCCAATTTACTTCAACTTACCTGTGTTATGAACATTGATCTAGGTTAAAAGATGAATGTTTAGCTAGTCTATGCAATTGATGGATCAAAAATGTGGAATTTGATTGTTAATCAAGAAGGGTCAAGTAGATGAGAAGAAGAGATTCAGTATGCCTATTGTAGCTAGATCTGCTTTTCCATTTAACTTTGTGGATGTTTTTCTGTTATCTGTAGAGGAATTTGGTATATTCTACGGGGAAAAAGGATAAATATACCCGAACTATTATAAATGGTACGCAGATACCTCCGTTATATTTTTGAGATATTGGTGTTCCTTGCCGTCCAAAAACTAGAACACATATGTTCTTCACTCTAATTGAAGATTAAATAGACACACTTTGACATAATATTATCCATTGATCATATATTTAATAAATGTTGGATCAGTGGATAAGATCATGACACATTGATGTCCCTTAGTATAAAAAAATGTATGCTCTAGTTTTTAGACGGTAGGGGCACCAATGTCCCAAAAGTATGACAGAGGTGCATACTATTTACAATAGTTCGGGTACATTTGTTCTTTTTCGCTACTTTATAATCACTATGATTTGTAAGTTGTAGGAAGGAGTGCTTGGGAATACAACATGAACTCTTTATTTTTAATTTGTCATTCTTGGTTTGTGTGTTGGGGGAAGAGGGACGACGTTTTGGTGGAGGAGGATTTTAACATGAGGGACGTCCTTGATATGATTTTCACACAATGAGACTAATATTGGCTAGTCATGCACATCAGGGCTAAGAAATAGAAGTAACTTTGTAGCTTGGCTCTAATTGTTCGAAATTGACCTCCAGCATTGGCATAGACATATTTGAACCACTGGTGATCTCTCATCTGTTTTTTCCCCGCTTTCTGTTTGGAGATAATGTTTGTATTGGACATACAGTTGTATATGAATCTTGTGATTCTATCGATTATGTATGGTTAGATACTTTTTATTTTAGTCTACTAGAAATGATAACACCCAGCGTCACCGGTAAGCCTCAATTTTCATCCATACATCAGGATGAGTATGCATCATATTAGATAGCATGAATTCTGGAAATTTAAACTGAGGTATTGATTTTTGATGCAGCTTGTTCAATTTGGCAGAGATTGCATATGGGCTTTCCTTGAGTACAAATCGTAGGGATTTTCATTGTTCAACTCTCTCCACCATAAGAGCTGATGGGATCAGGCGACGAAAGTCTTCAAAAGATGCTACACCAGGGAAAACATCCAAAGGTAGTGAGCTCAATATACAGCCATCCCCAAATTCATTAAACCAGGAAGAGATCATTTCTCTTTTCAAGAGAATACAATCTTCAATTTCAAAAGGTGATTCTACAAGTTCCAAGAAAAGAAGTACCAAGTCCTCTGAAGAGAAGCCTGCTATTGATTCGGTCTTAGAAATCCTTCGACATTCAAAGACAGAAGCAAAAGGTAGTGATTTCTTTCAGTTTAATACAAGCCTGTTTCCAGTCGTCCCACTCTTCCCAAAATTCTATCCCAATGCAAATGATGATACCTCAGTCAGATAATATCTTTTTTCTTCTGCAGGTACAAAGGATGACAAGGGTTCGACTCATCAAGAAGATCAAAAAGAACCAGAAACAGACTATTCACCAACAGCAGATCCAAGATCAACACGCCTACGGTCAAGCTTTGTGAAAAGATCGCCTCTACAATCCCCATTTAACTCCAAAGAAAAAGTTAAGCTCAAGACGGAGACATCACTGGAGAATCATGTTGAAAGTGAAGCAGTCAAAATTGAAGAAATGAAACTTCCTCAGCTTAAAGAACTGGCAAAATCTAGAGGACTCAAGGGTTATTCAAAACTGAAGAAAAGTGAACTAGTGGAATTGCTCATTGGTTGTTGAGACAATGCAAAGATGATCAAGTCATCCATCCAATGCTTTACATGTTTGACAGTTAACTGCAGGACTCGTCTCTTTTTCGTATCTGCTTTCTTTCACGGAGAAACAAGATGAAAGGGCAGAGTACTGTGTGAGTTTTAACACATTCATTTGTTTGTTGGTTTGTAACATATGTTGTCTTTAAAGTCTCATTGCCTTTATGATAACTTTCTCAAGTTGCTTACCTTCTCCTCCTCCTCTCCATACCCCAACTATTTGCTTACTTCAATGGTTGAAAGAGGGATTACTATTCCTCCAATCTGCCTTGTTGTTTATAGATATCTGATGTGGTCTTTTAGCCTGGTGTTTGAAGATCCTCACTTGCCATGCATCAGTGTTGCCCGGACCTCGAAAAACAAGACTTCATGTTTTCCATTGGGGAAATGGCTTGCAATATCAAATTGGTGAAGATGAGAATTATACATGGTATTTATTTTTGGTGTCTGAAGCCTAAAGGGCAAAAAAAAATTGTCAAAAATTTTAAATGGGTATATCAATTTCTTTTCTAACAAAATGCAGCGATTTTGTTTTCATATTTTTTTTCTTTTTTAAAAAAGAAAATCGCTGCCAATGCAGCGTTTTTGGCGGATTTTTTTTAAAAAAGGATTAAAATCGCTGCAACAGCAGCGTTTTTATTAAAAAAAACTTTCTTTTTTTTTGAAAATCGCTGTGTAGGTAGCGATTTCGATTTCTGCACTTTTTTTTTCTGTCTTAGTGATTTGTTTTTAAAAAAAAAATTTCTGTCAATTATTTTTTTTTAAAAAAAAGTGATTTGTTTTTTTAAAATTTTCTGCCAATTATTTTTTTAAAAAAAATCAGATTAAATATTGGTAATTTTTTTTTTGGTCAAAAGAAAAATCGCATTACAATTGTTAATAAAGATTTCACTTAATACGATTATATTGTTAATAAAGATTTCACTTAATACGATTATAAGAAATAAAATGATAGCAATATCTTTAAAAAAAATAATTAATTAACTAAAATAGTTGCCTAGCTGCCATGGCACCAAATTTTTAAAAAAGAAGAAAAAAAGTTCCACAGAAATTGCTGCCTCAGCAGTGATTTTCCAAAAAAAATAAAAATAAAATTCCCCTCTAAAATCGCTGCCTCTCAGCAGTGATTTTCCAAAAAAAATAAAAATAAAATTCCCCTCTAAAATCGCTGCCTAGGCAGCGATTTAAAAAAAAAATGATGAAAACACTGTATGGGCAGCGATTTTCTTGTAAAAGTGAAATAAGTTCGGACAAAATCGCTAGTAGATCAATAATTTTGCCCTTTTGATTAAAAAAGAAATTGATATATAGCCCTTTGAAATTTTTGACAATTATTTTTGCTCTTTAGGCTTGAGACTCTTTATTTGTGGTTCATTTTTACACAGTCGATTACCCCCCCTGGTGGATTCATTCCCAGTTCCACCCAAAACTATAGTTGAGAAATTTATTTACAATAAAACAGTGAATGTGAATAATCACTTCAAAGCGTACACAGATGTTAGATGTACCAAGTAACAGATATGAATATGATTGCTTCAGGGAATTCAAGTATTAGTGTTCCATCAAATATACAAAACTAATTAGAACAATTAATTGTAAGGAAAAAATAATTCCGTTGCCGGGACTTGAACCCGGGTCTCTCGGGTGAGAGCCGAGTATCCTAACCAACTAGACTACAACGGATTTATTAATTAATATTTAGTTATTCTAGTTGTTTCACGTAAATAATCGGAAGCAATTTTTCTAGCTCACAAAGTAAGGTTGAGGGTACCTAAACTTCACTTATGAGATAACACTAAATATGTTATTGTAGATTAATTTAGTCTTACACTTATGGACACTTCTTCTTTAATTTGCAAGAATTCTAACTTTACCAGGCAATGTCTTAAGACATCTCCAAGCCACCTCTATTTTACTCTCCATTCTCTATATTTGGAGAGCAAAATAGAGAATGGACTCTTCAATCACCCTCCATTTCACTCTTTATTCTCTATACATAGAGAGAGTTGAATAGTAGTTCTCTAAATTGATAATTATTTTCTAATTAACATATTATTTTGCATATAATATCATTAATTAAGTATCTAATCTTCATACTTCTTTTTAAATGTAATATAATATTTTAAAAAATATATTATTTAATATATAATATTTTCATCCCGAATTAATAGTATTTTAATTTTTTTTCTAATTTTCATCAATAATATAATTTGATTTTATTTTTAATTTTTACTATATAGAATAAACACAATTAAAATGATAAGATGAAAGTTTTAATTTTTAAAAGTAAAATACATAATATGATTATTTAAATACAACATAATAATACAATAATAACATTATAATTTAAATACAAGATAAAATACAATACATAACATAACAATTAATTCGGAATGAAGCAAGAATCATGCCGAAAAAATGTTGAACGTGAATTCGGAGTTTTACAATCACGTTTTGCAATTTATTACAGAACCGTCATGTTTTGGAGGAAATGAAGTGCTACATGAATAATAACTACATGTATTATGTTGCACAACATGATAATTGAGGGTGAACATGATATCGATCTTAACACACCAATTCAAGATGTCGTAGAGGTTCCAACTCCAACGATGGAAATGGTGGTAGATAAAAATCTTTGATTTGAACAATTTTAGTCATACATTAAAAAAATTTAAGGACGATAATAATTTCAAAAATTGAGTTCTTATGTAATTGTATTTCAATCTTATTAGAATTTGTTTATTAATTTGTATACTATAGCATATTTTCTTGAAATTTATGTTATTTAAAAATTTAGTATAAAATATCATTTTATATTAAATAAAAATTTAAAAAGATAAAATGTTACATCACATGAAAATTATATAACGTAATTATTGGGAAAAGAAATAAGGGATTTATATTATGAAATAAGAAAATAAGAATGAAATAGAAATAATAACATAATATTGAGGATAGAGAAAAAAATTCATTTTCAGAGTGTAAACATAGATAATTGGGTTGGAGTTAATTATCTGAAAAAATAGAGAACTTTATATTTAGAGAGTAAAATAGAAGGTAGAGTCGGAGATTCGATCAACTTTGACATTGTATATTGGCTACACTAGTTCTACAATGATATATCCTGTTGCTTCAATTATCCGTAGCTCAGGCTGGCCAATTACATTTTAGTTGGCTTGCACTTTCAAATATATAACCAATGCAGATGTCACATAGGAGTACCAAATAAGAAAGAAAACTGAAATGTAGCTCATATCATGCCATATTATATAAATCATGTCTCAAGAACATTTTCAGAATCGCTTATAAAAAGTAAAGGGAAGTTTCATGGATGTTGTAAGAATCACGCCACTCCAGTATCTGAAGGTGGGAAAGTGATTGTCATCTTATACAATATTATCTACCCAAATAAAATAAATTATAGAGATTCAATGAAGTATACAATCCCACTTATCTAGAATCAACCAAGAATTTGGCTCAGATAATGTGAAAAGACACAGCAATGGTATAAGTTATGCTGGTTTGTTGTACTAAAAACAATCGAAACCTTGTTATCTGCAAGACACAGAATAAGATTTGAGGCGCTACAAACTACTGACTCTATTTACCGCATCAAAACAAATTTATACGGCAAAACCATGGTAGCAAAAAAACTATTATCAGGCATGCTATCAACAAGTTACAAAATGGCTGTCCACGACAGTATCCTCTATCTTGTCCTGCTGAACCAGTACCACCTGCAATATATCTCGCTTCATTCCACTCTTCAATGAATCTGTTGTCGCTGATACCTGTCACATTTTTTGCAATCTTCCGACAAATTTCACACAATCTGCACGATAATACAGGAATGATCTAACAAAGTTTGATTTGGAAATTCAACTTCAACAAGCATCAAAAGACTGAATTCCATGTTTTCATTATTACTGTTTACGCTAAATTACCCTTACCAAGCAACTCAATCACTTTAAGAATTTCGTTCTCAACAATTGAAGAGGTTTTCCAGGTTAGGAACATGCTGCCATTCATTTATTCTACTAAGCAACGATAGTTCCCTGAAGGGACATATAACAAGCTCTTGATTTCAGGAGTCGATAATAAAAATAAAAAATCATCCGATAATAAAAATAAGAAATCATCTTAGCTATTTCTTGCACAAGGAGTTGAGACTTGAGAGTAGGGTAATAATCGTGTTGCTATCATGCCAGAGTGCAAACCATCTATGGCATGTCATTCAAAATATAAAGTTACACGGATATTGTCATAGACAAGAAAGGATATCCTTTAGAGTTGGAAGCAAAGGGGAGACAAACATATGGATACTGAAGCACAAAAATTTATTCCCCGTGCATTGATGGCAGTATTGTTGAGAGTGAAACCTATAACTTCAAGGGATGGAGAATCCACTGCAGTAATATCTAATATTTCCTCTTGTTCTGTTATTAGGCATATACAAGTCATATCCTCCAGGAGAGAAGACAGGATAAATTTCATTTTGAACAATTAAGTACAAAGTTTTTGGCTCTCGAAACACGTGATTGTTCTACGCTTTAATAGCTTGAGAAGAGGGATTTACGGTTTAAAGGACACTCTGTTACAGGGAATTTGAAATTCCTATTTGACCTAACCTTTTAACATAAGTGATAGATCCCAGAGAAATCATCCAGGTATGCATCATCCAGCATGCTATGCTACCAAAGGGCAGGACAGCAGGCAGCACTAACACTAAAGCAGAGAAAGTAGTTTTCCTTGTTTTTGTTTGCCCTACTAATCAACATAATTCTTATGCAACATAAAATAACCTAGTAACTGAACCAGAAGAAGAAAACTGAATCTTTGTGTCTGTTAAGCAACACAATTCCAAAGGTGTCGACTGTTCCAGTGTTCCACCGGGTAGCTGCTACCTCCCACCAACATAGCAAACAATAACTCTGCACACAAAGACTTACTAACAATGCCATAATTTGGCAAGGCAAATACTTTTTAAACCTAATGGCCACCAAGTCCAATAAATACCAAGTTTTAACAAGACATAAGTACACACAGTATGTTAAATGCAAGCAAAAGAGCTACAAATTGCACCTAAGGATGTGTCCTAGTGGTGAATGAAGTGGTTTGAGAGCCATGAGGTCTCATGTTTAAATCCTAACAGAGACAGAAACAGTAGGTGATTCTTCCCATTGGTCCTAGCCTTGGTGGACAGTGGTACCCGATACTTGTTGTAGGTGAGAAGTGGTAGCTATATATTACACTATTTTACTTCTTTATATTTTGACACACCTTAGTTGATATTCTGGTAAGATTAAAGCATACAGATATTATCATCAATTAAATAACAAATGGAATAAACAATGACAAGTAAAGACAAGAACAAGGGGAGAAAAGTTAAGTTTACCTATTTCCTTTAAGCTTAAACCAAGTCTCTGCACAATGAGAATGAACAAATCCAAGCTCCCCTTTACACCCACAACCAATCTCAATCAAATCCACAAATTTCTTCCCACTTTCATATGTATCCAAATGGCATATCCTACACACCTTTTCGAAATCATCAACATATTTCACATCAATCACACTTGAAAAACTCTCTTTCTTCAAATCCTTCCCTTTCATCTCATTCCCACCAATCCCAGAATCCCTTTTTTCAACATTTTCATCCAATCTGATTGTAATTACTGTCTCTACAACTCTCTGATTCTGAGCATCGATCTCCTTATCCATAACTTTTTCGTTAATCTTTCGCAAAATCTCATTCAAAATACTTCAAGAAAACAACTCCAATCAACCAAATAACGAAAAGGGTAAATGAATCGGCAAGAAATTAAGATAAGATTATATTGAAGTTCAAAGGATTTAGTGGGCCAATTTGGGAAGTGAGAAAATAGAGACAAGAAGGTAAAGATCCATACAAATAGTATAAAAAAAACAACGGTTTTTTTAATATTTTGTAAATCTATCAAAATAATTTGCTATGAAAATTACCAAGTTTCCCGACATTGGTGTCAACTGATTTGTACTCTTCTGCATATATATACGTGCTGGTCGATAGGGTTGACGAAGTAGTCAAGTGGATTCACTTCGGATCCCGGAATTATGACCATCTTTGTTTGTAAATTTAAAAAACAAAAAATATTTTTTAAAGTGAAAAGTAAAATAATTAAAAATTGGAGTTGTTTTTTTAACTTTATGCACGTAAGTTATAGTGAAAGAAGTCAAAATATTGTTTTGTTATTTTTGATGAAACGAAAAAAAAAAATCTCAATTTTTCCAATCTCCAAATAAAATTAATTTAATTTCAAATTATGATTTTATGGTAGGGAATGCATCTTAACAATAAGATCGAAGTTTAAGTAGTCAAGCTATTAAATTTCTCATACAAGGTCAAAGCTTAAGTAGTCAATTAAATACTCCTTTAATTTTAATTTATTCAGTGATATTTTATGGTAAAATAATATTTTTTGGTATTTAATTTTAAACATGTCCTCGTAGATAATAGAAGGAAAATGAGAAATTAAAGTTAATGAACAAATATTTATTAATAATCAAACAAAAATGTAGGAAACAATGGAAGTGTCATAACTAATATACTCCAAACTCATCTTTAGTGCAATTTGAAAATTGATATTGGACTCCTAACAGAGTACTTGGCTGAAGACCATTTTATGTATCCTTGTGAAGAATCTGTTGAAGTTGAACGCTTAAATGTTACTTCATAGGACAGCTTCTGGTTCAAAGCTGAGAATTTCAAGATACTAGGTTTAATACTCAACGCGACACCTTCAACTCCAATTACTTCAACTGTGTAAGTCGAATTAGCCTCACCAACATTAGTGACGGTCCTTGTGTACGTTTGAGCACTTGATCCAAGATCAATTGAAAATGAAGGATAGTTCAACTCTGCTTCAGCTATGCTCAACGTGCAATGTACCTTCTTATTCACGATGATACTAACTTGTTGATCGGTGTAGTTTAGGCCGCATAAATAAGGCACATAATCTTGGGGTTGGATGTCATAGACTAGGCCCGGATCATTTGCCTTTGAAGGGTTTACATGCCCTGATCCAATTGAAAGTAGATCAGCAGGGTTGAGTTTTTCATCCTGAATCGGATTGTTGCCAAGGTTGACTATATCAGCAGTCGTCATGATTGCAGACTTAATTGCAGCTGGAGACCAATCGGGATGTGCACTCTTTAACAAGGCTGCTACTCCTGCAAGGTGAGGGCAAGACATCGACGTGCCAGAAATAATGTTAAATGTGGATGTAGCAGATGGTATCACCCCTGCAGGGGGTTTGATCCATGCTGCAAGGATGTTCACTCCAGGCCCAATGATGTCAGGCTTTAATATCCCTTGACTTATGGTATATGGTCCCCTGGAAGAGAAGGAAGCAACAACTGGTGCGTGCTTGTCTACAATTCTTGTTCCCTTAAATGATATCGTTGCAACTGGGGTTGACGTTGATGTTATATAGTTTATGATCTTTAGTCCATCAAGGTAACTGACATGTGTTGCAGGAAGGACATGAATAGTTGCAAATGTTGTATAGCCTTGCTCTTCTTGGTTCTTGAGAATCATGGCAGCGCCACCAGCTTTTTTCACTTCTTCTCCTTTTTCGATTCCAGACAAGCTACCCACAGCTGCACACAACACTATTTTACCTCTGACATCAATAATAGCTAATGACTCGCAATCACCACCATCTATGAGGGGCAATAATTTTTGTGACATGTTTGTTGATTGAAAGGCTGATTCACCCTCATATTCAGCTCCATTACCCAAAACTGCTACCGCGCTGATCTTTCTATCTGTTGAACTAGCACCAACAGTTAGAATCCATGGGGATCCATTCTCTACGGTAGAACTAAATGGTCCGCTATTTCCAGCTGAGCAAGTTACAAAAATCCCCTTTTCAATCGCTCTATACGCTCCAATTGCCATGGTTTCTGCATAAGGAGGTACAGCCGTTGCTCCAACAGAAGCGGAGATCACATCCACCCCGTCTTCAATGGCAGCATCAAAACCGGCTAAGATAAAGACTTCAGGACAACCATCTTTATCACAGACTCTGTACATGGCCACATGAGCACGGGGTGCAATACCAACAGCAGTGCCATTAGCATTACCAAGCAAATTGGCACCACCTACAAAGTTTCCAGCGGCTGTGCTTGAAGTATGTGTCCCGTGTCCATCTCCATCCAAAGGTGACTCAGCCGTCTTCACAAGGTTTCGTGCTCCAATAAGCTTATTGTTACAAGCTTTGTAATTGAACTCACATTTGCCTTTCCATTTAGCAGGGGGAGGAGGCATTCCGTGGTCATTGAATGAAGGATGATTTGGATCAATTCCAGAGTCTAATAAGCCAATAATCACACCTTTACCAGAATTTGAGGCATTCCACAAGCCAACATTCTGGTGCAACCCAAGGAAACTTGGACTGTGTGTGGTATGCAACTGCAGCACTCTTTGGGGACGCGCAGATACGAATCCTGGTTGTGTCTCCATCATTTTCACTTCATCTGATGACAACATTGCAGCAAATCCATTAAACACATGACGATAAGAATAAATAATGCGCGATGAAAGATCAGAATTTGCTGAAGTTTTAGGCAAAAATGATTGATGCCAGAGGTATAAATCTTTTGAATCAGAGAAAACAAAATCATCAGGCAACTCAAGCTGCACAATGTAAGTTTCTAAATCATTTTGATTAGTAAAATGATCAGCAAAAGTAATTTTTGATGAATGAAGCAATATAACAATGCAAAAAAAGATTGAAACTAATTTGAGATCCATGTTTCTTTTTTTTTGTGTGTGATTACAACATTCAGCAATATGTGCATTATATAGTATTAAGAGATTTGCCCTATTCAATAAATATATACATCTTCCTAAAATATATATTCCACTGCCTATGTGCTTTCATACCAAATCTCTTAATTTAGTTTTATTTTTTATGAAGATCAATTTAATATCTATGTATTTTCCTTGGATCAATTTACAACTTGTTACTTGTTATGTAAACACTCAGAGTTTATTCCTTTTATGTCATGTCTAAATGTGATTTAATTTGATCATGCATTAATATGGACAGTAAATCAATTTTTCAATTATATATGCATATTAATTATTAGCCGATTCAAAATTTGCAAAATAAGAAGAATATACAGTACAAATTTATTGCTTAGAGTTCTATTTATATATTTAGCATAATAACTCTACTGCCACTAATTTATATTTTTAGAGTCAATTATTTGTAACAGTTATAGTTAAGAAGCATATTAAAGATACAGAATGCAACAGACTCAAAGTTTTCCTCCCATTTTAATATCTAAATATTTCCTTTCTTTGTAATATCTTTCATACAAATCTTATTTATATCTTTTCAGTCAGTACGATTAGAGTTTTTTTTTTTTTCCTAATCAAAGTCTTATTTGAATAGGCTAATTAATATAGAGATATTTGGGAGATAATTGAATTGCTTACCATAAAAAATGTGGTATATCATATTACAGTAAGTTTACAAGGTAAGTAATCAAATCATCGATCCAAATTTTGGGACATAAAAGGCTGACATATTTGGCCAAAAAAAAAAAGATTTACTGACCTAAGAAAATAAGATAATATATCTTAGATGAAATTTCGTTATTGACTCTTTTAGCAAAAGTCAATTACCTTTAATTTTTTTTTTACTCTAAAGTCATTGAACATTTACTTTTTTTTCACAAAGTCAATTAACTTTGATTTTTAACTTAGAAGTCATTTAACTTTAATTTTTAACTCAAAAGTTACTTATTTATTTAATTGATTTCTAAAATTAAAATTTGATGAAATGAAATTTTTATTTTTAACCAAAATTTTAAGAAATAAAAAAATATTTATTTATACCATATTAAAAAAAAATATTGACCTTATTATTTTACGCTTATTCTCCTAAAAATAATTTATACAGTAATAATTTATACAGGGGTTGACGGCTAAGGACTCCTAATTTGTATACAATTACATTACTTCTTCTAAAGTGATTCCTAACAATCAGTAAATAAATACAAATAGACTTCTACTCAAAAACCTAGTCAAGTGACATTATCTGTATAATAACAAAAGAATTTTTGTTGGATTTGTTAAAGGGGTAATTTTTTTTGGATTTGTTGAGGGGTAATTATTGAGTTAAAAATTAAAGTTTGAGTGATTTTTTTAGAAAAAGGTGATGACTTTTGAGTTTAAAAAAAAAAATTGAAGGACTTTTTAGAGAGAAAAATGATATTAATTAAGATAAACCTTTATTAAATCTGGTCCAATCTAATTACATATAACGGAAGAGAATTTTCGAGTGGTCATACTTATAATAATTAGTTGGTAAGCAGTAATTAATGTAATTTGATCCAAGTTTTGAACATCCATTACATATATACACATCTTGCTAATTGTGTTTGTCACCTAAAAAACATGGATCTGAAATTCATCAGTTTAATCTTTTTTTGGGTTTTCCTGTTTCATTCATCAAAAACATTTGGTGACCATTTTACTAATCGAAGCGATCTACATACTTACATTGTACAACTTGAGTTTCCTGATGATATAGTTTTATCTGATACAAATGATTTACACCTCTGGCATCAGTCATTTTTGCCTACAACTTCAGCAAATTCTCATCTTTCATCGCGTATTATTTATTCTTATCGCCATGTGTTTCATGGATTTGCTGCTATGTTGTCATCAGATGAAGTGAAAGAAATAGAATTGAAACCAGGATTTGTGTCTGCGCGTCCCCAAAGGGTAGTGGAGTTGGATACCACACACACTCCAAGTTTCCTAGGGTTGCACCAGAATGTTGGCTTGTGGAATACTTCGAATTCTGGTGAAGGTGTGATTATTGGTTTGCTAGATTCTGGAATAACTCCAAAACATCCTTCATTCAACGACGAAGAAATGCCTCCTCCCCCTGCTAAATGGAAAGGCAAATGTGAATTCAATTCCAAAGCTTGTAACAACAAGCTTATTGGAGCACGGAACTTTGTGACAACGTCTACATCACCTTTGGATGTAGAAGGACATGGGACACATACTTCAAGCACAGCCGCTGGAAACTTTGTGAATGGTGCTAATTTGCTTGGTAATGCTAATGGCACTGCTGTTGGCATTGCACCCCGTGCTCATTTGGCGATGTACAGAGTCTGTGATGACGGTGTTTGTCCGGAATCCTATATCTTAGCTGGTCTTGATGCTGCCATTGAAGACGGTGTAGATGTTCTTTCTATTTCTCTTGGAGGAACGCCTGTTCCTTTTTATGAAGATTCTCTAGCAATTGGCGCATTTAGCGCGATTCAGAAGGGGATTTTTGTTTGTTGCTCGGCAGGAAATAAAGGACCGGAGGTTGGTACTTTAAAGAATGGAGCTCCGTGGATTCTCACTGTTGCTGCTGCTACAACGGATAGAAAGATAAGAGCGGTAGCAGTTTTAGGCAATGGAGCTAAATATGTGGGCGAATCTGCCTATCAACCAACAAATTTTTCAGGTAAATGGTTGCCACTCGTAAATGCTAACGATTGTGAATCGTTGTCTACAATTGATGTTAAGGGGAAAATAGTGTTGTGTGATACCAGTGGTGACTTGTCAAGAATCGAAAAAGGAGAAGCAGTGAAAAATGCTGGTGGCGCTGCCATGATACTCATGAACGAAAAAAAACGTGGCTATACAACAATTGCAGATGTTCATGTCCTTCCAGCAACACATGTCAGTTATTTTAACGGACTAAAGATCATAAACTATATAAAATCAACACCATCCCCTGTTGCAACAATATCATTCAAAGGAACAGAACTCGGAAGCAAACATGTGCCAACAGTTGCTTCCTTTTCTTCTAGGGGACCATTTTTGCCAAGTCCAGGCATATTAAAACCCGACATTAGTGGACCCGGAGTCAATATCCTTGCAGCATGGCCAACCTCTCTAGGTGAAATGATAACATCAACGTTTAACATCATTTCTGGAACGTCGATGGCTTGCCCTCACCTTGCAGGAGTAGCAGCATTGTTAAAAAGCGCACATCCTGATTGGTCTCCAGCTGCAATTAAATCCGCAATCATGACCACTGCTGATATCATCAATCTTAAAAAACATCCAATAGAGGACGAAAGACTCAATCGTGCTAATCTATTTACAATCGGATCAGGAAACGTGAACCCATCAAGAGCAAGTGATCCAGGACTCATTTATGACATTCACCCCGAGGATTACATCCCCTACTTATGTGGTTTGAAATACACGGATCAACAAGTTAGTTCAATTGTGAGAAGGAAGGTACATTGTACATCAAGCATAGCTGAGGCGGAGTTGAATTACCCTTCTTTTTCTATTAGCTCGAAATCAAGGGCTCAAACATATACAAGGACTGTGACTAATGTCGGAGAAGCTAATTCAACTTACACTGCTGAAGTGTATGGACTCAACGGTGTTAAGGTAGCCGTTAATCCATCCACCTTGAAGTTTTCAGCGTTGAATCAGAAGGCGTCGTATAATGTAACTGTTAAGCATTTAAAGCATAGATCACATTCCCAAGGATACATAACATGGTCTTCTAGTAGGTACTCTGTTACAAGTCCAATACAAATATTCCCGCATAGCATTTTAAAGATGTAAAATGGCTGTTACAAGAAATGAGTTCTCCATCATTTATTAAACAAATCCTTCAATGTTCTTAATTCTTTTATGATTCTTCTGCAAATGCATTTTTCTAATACTAGTGAAGAGCTCCGTGCTTAGCGTGATAGTGAAAAACTTCAGTAACCTATATTTTTGTGTTATGCATTTGAACTTAATTCTGCAATTAATTAGATATATTTAGATCACAAAAAAATGTTTTTCATTAGAATTATTTTTGAAAATGATAAATTGATAGCTATGACGTTCTAAGTCAACTAACCATCTTGATGGTCGTTGAATAATTGGGCAGTTGCAAATTACCTACTTGTGTTCATAATAAAAATAGATCCAAACTTTTCAATAAAATACAAAAGACCAACAATGTTCAGTCAACAAAAAGGGCACAATTTCCTGAGTCTGTGTAAAAGTCATGTCCCATGATAGACAATGGATAATAAAGATCCAAAAGTCGTAAGTCCTAACAATTTTAAGGCAAACTTTTTCATTTATTGTGCTTCTACCTACCTGATTTATGTATACATCGCCAAAATCGTAGTCCTAACAAAAACTAGAACAAGAATGTCCAGCTTTTTTTAAAAAAAAAAAAAAATCAAGACCCAAAGAGCCACATATATTAAACTAGTTTCCAAGAACGTGCGTAGTATGTTTATCCTAAAATACTCCATACAATGTTTATACTTCAAATAATAAATTTAAACAATATAAATATCAAGAATTAGCTATTATGCATGAAAGTTTACATTTGTTACCGATCCAAAGGTATATATATATATACATATATGTATATTTCACAAATTTCGTCAATAATTTATTTCGTCATAAATTTAAAGAATAATGAGGTTACAATGGTTCATCAACTTATAAGTAATCTTGGTAAATATTTTTTATATCGTCAATATATGTATACAGAACATATAAGTTCTAAGTAATAATAAATGTAGGGAGGCAATTATGAGGGGGAAGAGAAGCAGCATGAAGAGGTAAAAGAAGAAGTGAGGAAAATGCTAGTGATGGCTCCTTCAAAATCTTTGCAAAAGCTTGAACTCGTCAACACAATCCAACGTCTTGGTGTGGCTTACCATTTTAAACGTGAAATCGAGGAATCATTAAGTTACTGTTATGAAGAATGGATTAGCCATGGTGAAGTTGATGGTTGCTGCCTTCATCGTACTGCTCTATGTTTTCGGTTACTAAGGCAACAAGGTTACTATGTCTCGTGTGGTAAGTGGGCAATGGCGGAGACATTCTTTTAGTAACGGGCAAAACTATTATTTAGTTATAAAGTTTTTTTTCTTGCTCTCAGCAGATGCTTTTAGGAAGTTTACTAACGACCAAGGAAATTACAAGGAAGCATTGGTTAACAACGCGCGAGTAATGCTGAGCTTATATGAGGCAGCACAATTCAGAGTACATGACGAAGATATTCTTGATAAAGCACTGAATTTCACTGTTACCAAATTGAAACTAATTTTGCCTAAATTGATGAGCAACTCATCCCTTGCAAAGCAAATCAGTAACGCACTGAAGTTTCCAATCAAAGATGGTATAGTGAGGGTAGAAACAAGGAAATACGTATCATTTTACGAAGAAGATGAATCACATGATCAAGTGTTGCTAAAATTTGCCAAATTGGACTTCAACATCTTGCAAAGGTTACATAAAAAGGAACTATGTGATATCACGAGGTAATTGGCAAGCTACATATTCATTTCGAAACATCATTTTAATATACTCTGTCTCAACATTAAATATTCTTTTTCTAGCTTCAACCAAATATTGTCCAATTTGACATTTTAGGTGGCGGAAAGAAATGGAAATTGTCATGAAGGCATTATCTTATGCAAGAGATAGAGTGGTTGAGTTATCCTTCTTGAGTTTAGGTGTCTACTTTGAGCCCCAGTATAGCATTGCCATTTGCCAGAAAAATATTAACAAAAGTTCTATACTTTGCTTCTATTACTGATGACACCTACGATATCTATGGGACATTAGACGAACTTGTTCTCCTCACAGACGCTATTGAAAGGTAATTTTTTTTAGGGGTTGGGATCATATTGATATATAGCTTATACAACATTTTATTATGTAGTTCATAGTTTAACAAAATTAGGTTTTTATCAATGTCCAATATAATTTGATGTTAGGTGGAATATTGATGCTTCAGAACAGCTACCTGCAGCATATATGAAGATTATTTATCGTGCTCTTCTAGATGTTAACGATGAAATAGAGAAAGAGTTGGCAAATGAAAACAACTCATTTCTTGTCAGCTATTCTATATCTGAGGTAATAAAGTAGCAAAATTAAGATCGTGTGTATGGATTTTAACTATCCATATCACTTCGTCTAATAAGCTCATCTTTATGTCAATTATTTGATCTTTTTTCAGATGAAGAAGTTGTTGAGTAGTTTTCTCCAAGAGGCAAAATGGTATCATGGAAAGATTCTCCCAACAATGGAGCAGTATATGAACAATGGAGCTCGATCAAGCACTTACCATTTGATTGCAACTACTTCTTGGTTAGGCATGGGAGAGGTAGCGACTATGGATGCATTTGATTGGATAGCAACTGAACCTCTAATACTTGTTGCTTCTGGTACCATTGCAAGATTACTTAACGATCTTGTAACACATGAGGTAGATACGTACAATGTGTCTTTTAATTCCTAGTGATGCATAACATTATTTTAATATGAAGTAATAAATTATTGTGGGATCGATGCAGATAGAACATGAAAAAGGAGATGCAGCTTCTAGTATAGAATGTTACATGAATGAATATGGTGCTACAAAGGAAGAAGCAAAGACGGAGATGAGGAAAATAATAGAGAATTGTTGGAAAGATATAAATCAAGAATATCTCAGACCTACAGTCGTTATACCAAGGGTTTTGCTTATGGCTGTGATCAACCTTACGAGAGTGGCAGAGTTCATATATAAAGATGAAGATGCTTATTCTTTTTCGAAAAATAAATTGAAAGATAGCGTATCTATGGTGCTAATTGAACCTGTTATACCATGAGAAAAAGAGAAAGGAGGAACTAGGATTGCATTTCAAGATTTGGGAGAAGTTAATTATAATTTACTACAATACTATATAAATATCCCAATGTTTGAATTTTGCATAAATAATGAAGTGTTTGGATTCTTTTCTATGATAATATGATATTTGTAAGAAATAAAGTATGAAACAACAGTAAGTAAATGTATTAACAACTTACAATCTCTCTGGTTTACTTTTACTTGTCATAACGAAATTTTCCTTGAGAATTAATAGATGAGTCGCCTATTATTTTATCATTATACACATATTAAGTGATGTATGGTTTCTTATCCATACACATATTAAATAAAACAAACAATGCTGAAGATGAATGGTTTCAAAGAGCAACTCAGAGTTTTGATGAAAAAAACTTGCTAGGTGGTGGAAGTTTTGATTCTGTTTATAAAGGGACGTTGGCAGATGGGATGATCGTAGCTGTTAAAGTTTTCAATGTGCAGATGGAAGCTGTTACATTTCAAACCTTTGATAGAGAATGTGAAATCTTGCGGAATCTTAATCTGTTAAGGTGGAAGACATTACGTACTATTAGTCTCTTGGTTGCTACCAATTTTCTGCTCTTGCAATGTGATCTATGTAATTTGAACGGTACATTTCACTGGCTCATTGTGGAGTTCTGTTGATAATATGATTAACGTGAGAGTTCAGTTAGTCAATCAATTAAAATGTCAAAAACTGATATACAGAAGTTAGCTGACAGCCAGTTTTGTACAAAACAAATGAAATGTTCTAGTGGTGTTAAATTTTACTCTTTATCTGTTAAGTGTTTGTCTTCTATAGGGGAACTAATTAAAAGTTGATTTGCTATAGCTCCTAGTTTATTTGATTTAATACATACACACAATTGTTAGCCTTGATATTCACATAAATATAAAGTGCAGCTCGGTGCACTAAGCTTTCTTTATGTGCAGAATCTAAGGAAAATTACAAGAATCTATTATACGTTATGTTATTCTATATTTCTGCGAGAAAGAATATAGAAGGTGCTAAAAATGTTGCCTAAAACATGGCCAAGATAGCTCTTTGTTCCAAGAGTAGTTAATATTGTTTGGTCAAGTTTTTGAGAAATCAGTCGTTTTTATTTTCTTTTAAAGAAATGCTTTTTTTCTCTTTTTTTTTTGGGTAAAAAAGAGTTGTTTGACAAAAAAAAATTGAAAAAACTAAACACACTCTCCCTCTCTCTTTTTTTAAAAACTAGTTTCTGACAACGTGCGTTGCACGTTTATTTTTTACTATTGTTATATAATTTAAAATTGTGCTATCAAATAGAAAATGTTTAAATTAACAATATTAATTTTACCAATTATATTTTATGTATCAACAAAAATAAATAAAAAGGGATTGCGCATTTGACATCAAGCAAAAAGTATGTGAAATTAATTAATACAATATAGTCTCCTTTAACTTTGTATAAGTCTTTTTTATGATCTAAGTATCAGTGATAACCTTTTATAGCCATAAATGGATATTAAAAATACATGCACACTTATTGATAAGATTGCCTATTTTATTTTAATGAGAAACGATAGAGTGAAATATTTATATTATTTAAGTAAGGTTCTAAAATTAAAAGACAGTACTATCAAAATTATAAAAGATTAAAAGTAATTATATTTAAAATATAAATTGACAGATATATAATTTAAACACTGAACTTCATACATACATCTATTTCAAAAGCTCATAATAATAGCTAAAATATTACAACACCACAATGAGTTTATAGAAATGCAAAAGAAATTAGAAACAACAATAATCT
>NC_028638.1:44991842-45037684 GCF_001406875.1 Solanum pennellii
CTAAATTGGATCAATTTAACTTAATATTATAAAATTAAAATATAAATATTTGAAAAATTATACAAGAAGTATTAGAAGTTGTAATTTTAACATATTAATTAAAGTTCATATGATTTAATATTCAAGAAATGAAAAATATCAGACTAATTGAGGCGGAGAAACTATACCTTTTCAAGTTTCTTTGAATTATCAGAACAATTTAGTATTTGATATTGTAACATTCTTCTATTCTTCCTACCAGATTATTGCGAAAGCTCTTGTGAATCTTGTTCTGCAATCAAATAGGTTTTACAATTGTAATAAGAAGAAAACATGAATAATGATGAAATATGGAAAAAGTGATGAAAATTATAAACCCAACACACATTCAATATGAGTTGTAGAGGAAAAATTCATTTATAAACCAATAGAGAAATAGTAACAGTTACATGAAACTTTTACACTTCTTCCATAAAGTTTGTAACCATCAATTGTGGGTTCAGTTTTGTTTTGATAGAAACTTTTAGTATTCTTCAATAATGTGCTATTAAAAAATATTTTTAACCGATGTAATTCTTAAGTTATAGGTCTTTTTAGAAATTTATACAAATAAGATATAAAGCAAAATAATAGGAAGAAGAATGAAAAAAAAAAAGAAGAGAAACTAAATAATAAAAAACCTAGCTTTTAAGAGTGTGTATTTATATTTTTTTCATAAATATATAAGAATATTGTTTAATACAAAATAATAGTATTTATTTATAATTAATGTGTACATTTTTGTTCATCAATATAATGACATTATAAGAACATTTTGGTAATTCAACTTTTGACTTGGAGGCTTCACACTTATAATATAACTAGTAGTTGGACACGCACGTTGCGCGTGTACCCCTTTTCAGTAAGCATAAGTATTTTAAAAATTTGCATCAATATATAATAAATATATTCAAAAATCAATGACATTCAATATCTGAAGTGTGGATCTTGAAGATTCTTAATCAGTACTAAATTGATTGATTTGAGTTTATAAGTTAAAATTTGATATGAATTTGTCAAATTAATAGGTTTTAAATAGATATTATGTTTTGATAAAAAAAAAACAAGTAAGTTAATTAAATACATTAGATTACAGACTTAATGCCCCATATCATCAATTAACCCTTGTCCTACCACCACAATCAATATTACATTTCTTAACGAACGTCATTTGATATAATTCATCATAATTGTAATATATTTTAGTTAAAAAAGTATTCAACATTTCTTTTATATTTTGTGGAACTGTATTGTTAAAATTGTACTTGAGAAACAAAAAAACATGATAAAAAATTATACTACGACATGTGAGTAATGAGTAATATAAATTCTAAAGGAGAAAGGGAGGGATAAACTATGGATAAAATAACTAAAATAATCAACTAAAATTAAAGCAAAGAAAGTTAATATAATTTCATGAGTAAAATAACCATAATATGATATTGTATTCATTCCTTTCTTTTTTAACATGGGTGTTGTTATCCTCCCTTCTATCTTTTGGCTGAAAGCTTCATTAAAAAAAAAATTCAAATAAAGAAAGTGAAGTTGAATAGGCAGTGAATATCAAATCACTCAACATGCCAAAACTCATAAATTCATTTTTGACCTTCATAGGGTTATGAAGATATTTATCAAAATTCAATACTTAATTAGCTTTACACACAAATAACTCACATAAATCTGCATATGAAAATTCATAAATTTGACCTGCTATTGACAAAATATAATAATAATAATAATAATAATAATAATAATAAAAAGCAGACAAAGAATTGTACTAACAAAAAAATTATGTTAGAAGGAAATGTCACTTACCTTCATTTGTATTGACACAACTCAAATTACAGTTCTATGTGAACGATTCAAAAGCATCTTATCAATTGATTTTCTCTGTAACAAAAAATCATCTCATAAGCTATTGACATAACATTACAAAATTTATTTTACATCAGAGATTAAAATCTTAAATATCAATCAAACATCATAAACTATATTATAAGTAAGAAGAAAGAAACAAAAATATAAAAAAAACTTAAAAGAACATACACAATGTAGCATCAGAAAGGATAATGTTCCTATGCTCTCTATCAAACTCATAATAAAATAGAATGTAAAAAATAAGGAGATATACATATATGAAATGAAAAGACAAGGATCATAGTGGAGAATATAAAGAGACAACAGTTTCTTTAAAAGATTATTAATGAATAATTATCTTTTTAGTGTATTTATTTCTCGAATGTTTGGTAGGGCTATAAATTTGCTTGAATTTTTACATGTTATTTGATACTCTTAATTAGAGCCGGCAATATGGGTTAACTGTTAGATTGATCTGGTCTAATTCATGATTTGATAGAGCTAAGTTATGATTTTTGTAACTCATATAAGAAAATGGTTTTTTAGACCGGCCTGAATATGTTTGTCGATTTATGAGATTTGAGAAATATAGATAAGGTCAATTCGTGGGTCAAATAAATATTAAATTAAAAATTAAAAATTAAACAAATTATTAGAAATAACAAGAGTCTAAACTCAAAATCTGTTTAAAGTTTAAAATATTACAATTTAAATACAAATTATGCTTATAAAATATGTACTACATAAAATAAAACTCCCTGAAATTTCTACGAAAACAATACATAGGTCGTGCCTATGGAATGTTGTCATTTTTTTTGTGTTTATTATGATCATTGGAAAACAACTAGGTTAATATTTTTATTTAGCTATTTATATTTTTACTTGTAATCAAACTTAATAAATATTATAAATATAATTTTATTTGTGAATTTGATTAACAAGTAGTAACACTAAGGGCCCATTTATTTCCATTAAAATTAAGAGGTCTCAATCTGAATACATATCAAAATATTAAGATTTGCATTATGATCTGGGTGTTTTGATCTGAATACAAATCTGAATATTAAGATTTTTGGTGTCTAAATCAAAACACTAAATAATTAATGTTATTTGTTTTCAATATCTGAACGTAAAAGTGAAATTGAACATTATATTAATAAAATATTATAAAATTTTCATTTGAACAAAATATCACTTTTGATTAAAAGAAAAAAAGAAGAGAAGTTTTAAAAATTTTAATAATCATGATTTGAAGTACTATTTTTCATTCAAAAACCTTGATAAACAACAATACACAAAAATATTATTGCGACGAGTGTTCTTGACACACATCAATACAAGAAAATTATTAATATAAAAAAATACTTGAAAGGATTATGAAAACTTACCAGTTGGAAAAAAATGGCGTTTGATTGAGAAAAGTGAGAAAGAGAGTTTTTAGTTAAGAGACAAAAAGACATGCCCAAAGCAAAAAAAAACTATAATTTATTATTTGATAACTTGTTAAATGAGTCTGAATGTTGTTAAGAGTCTCCTATGTTTGTTCGAGGCCTGAAATCGTATTTTATTGTCTTGTCTATATTTATGATGATATTTTTAAATTATAATTTAATTTTAAAAATTATATCTTTAGAAAAAGAGGACTGACTCGAGCAATCTGTAGCTCACGTACTTGTGAATTGGATTGACTATTTCTGGCCCACAGCAAAAATGGCTAATTCGACCTGATCAATAAAATTTCAAAGCCTGAATGAGATGGACAACCCATATTGACAACTCTAGTATTAACGTCATTATTTTATTAATGGTATAGGTTACTACCCTATTTTATTCTCGGAAATAGAAGTACTGAAGAAATTCAATTTCAAAATATCATATTTAATTTTAGCTTAAATTGTCTAATTAGGACTTGAGATTGTTTCAGGTTATTTATTTTATTTTTGTTTGTTCTATGTTCTTTCAGTTAATTTTTTTTAAAAAAAAGTCTTCATCTTTTTAATGATGGTTTAATTTTAACTTTTCACTTGACAAAGATAAGATTATAAAATTAAAAGATACTTTTGTAAAAAAAAATTTTTTTTTTGTTTGTTTGACATATTTTTAATTAAGATAAATAGTTTTATTTTTATTTTTATTTTTTTAGACTCCGTCAAATTAAAATAAGACAAATATGTTAAAGCAAAGGGAGTATTATCTTCTACTTTATCTCATAGACTCGTACATTACTAGTTTGGTACAATATATTATCTTATACTTAAGGACCTAATCTCGGTAAGATGATACTTAATCCCATAATTGTGCTTCTTACCATAATTAATAAAATAGATAATGTGTTTAAATATTGGCCTGCTAAACATCTCATTATCAAGTTATAAAGATTGTCTTGCAAACGTCAAATTATCATTTATAATTATTTTTATAAGAGAAAAGGAATATTTGTTGGTTCAACTTGTTTTTGGTAAGGACTAACTTTGTATTATTAATATTTGAAATTGATCTAGAAAAGGTATATAGCTAGTATTATATAATTTGATAGGTATTTTCATTCAACAAAATAAATCGATGGTTGAGAATTAAGTTGGATAAAAGATTATAGAATATTTAATTACGGATAGATTTAGTGTCCAAATAGTTATGATGCGTGTAAATTCATAATATAGTTTTTATACTACATATTTCATAAAATTAATTTAACATTATGTGTTGACTATTAACATTATGTTAAAAGGAAATAAAATAGTATACTTGATTAGATACTAATTTATTGCTTAAAATAATATATTTAAATCTCACTTAATATTTTTCATCTTTTTTTTAGATGTAAATATATATTTATAAAATTTTAAATTTTTCTATGACACTGACTATAAATCCCTTTGTGACATTAACGATACTTGCTCAACTGATATTTAATATCTAATACTGTATTTGAAAACATGAAGTAGTGACATGATTTATTAATTTAATGAATAATAGCATTATTTACGCTTATAATCAGATAGCAATATTTTAGTCATATCCTATAATATATCTATAACATTCTTGCACATAAATAATACTTTTTCTTCTTTCTTTAGATGTACACACATATTTGCAAAATTTCTAAATTCCTTTATGATACTTAATAATAAATTTCTCTATGACACAAACCTTGCTTGCTCAACTAATACTCAAGGTCTAATACTGTATTTGAAAACATGAAGTAGTGGCATGGGTTCACTAACTCAATGATTGATAACATCATCTACATCTACACTTATAATAAGAAAGCAACATTTTTAACATATCTTATAATATATCTATAACATTTTTACACATATAATTAATTAAGGGTTGTGATAGGGGCGGTGACACATGCCTTTCGGGGTGTCCAATGTGACACTCTTCATCGGATTTTTTAATCATTCATATAGTAAAATAATTCGTAAAATGATTCAATAACATATTCTGAAAATTCTTAACATAACATGTTGTTATAGCTCAATAATTTTAAATGCCTTGAATGAATTTCAGCACCTTGAATAAGCTAGTGCTAGTATGTTCAAATCTTAATATTTTGCCGTCAATTCTATTTGTCGAGGTATCTTTAAAGGGTGCATTATAAATACAAGATTTAATATTCGAGCTTAAAATAATGAAAAAAAGTGAAAAAGTAGGGGAATAAAAAAAGTGAAAAAGTGTTTAGGGTGAACATTACATTGTCTGCGAGTCAAATTCGGCTTTCCAGTCCACCTTCAATGACCCTACCTACCTGCTCATCTTTTTCTTCCCCAAAATTTGACTGATTAATTGGGAAAAATTAGCAATTACCTACTAATGTAGGGGGCTATACCAAAATTTGAAAGAGGAGAGAGAGAGAGGGGAAGAGAAATGAACAAGTTATAGGGAGAGAGAGAAAAAAATCAAAAGAGGAATAGCTGGATTCACATGGCTGATTTACTAATGGGTCCTCTTTTTCTCTCTCTCTTCACCTAACCGACAATTATGATCTTTGAATCTTAAACAAAGAAGAAAAGAATTGTTCTTCTTCTTCCTCATTGTAATATTTCTGTTTATCCCCTTTTGTCTGTTGATTTTGAGTTGGACAAGTAATGGCTGATGATAAGGTATGGATTTGCATTGTGGGTTTTTCTTGTCTGAAGAAAAAGTTCATTTCTTTACTTGTTAAAGCTGATTTTATCTTGGAAATTATGTGGGGATTCTTGATTCTTGGAATCAGTGTGTATTGTGTGGAAAGATCATTTCTTTTTAGCCCATCTCAGTGCAGATAGTAGCACTGTGCAAATCTGTTGTATTGTTTTTGATTATTGAGTACAAATCTGGTTTTTGTTTTGGTTTCTAGTTGAGAAAAGTTGATGGTTCTTTGTTGCATGTTCTTGCTCATCTTATTCTGAAATGAAAGGAAATCTTTGTTTAGGATACCTGGGCCTGAAATTAATAATTTGGACCCCTCAAGTTAGTTTCAGTTTCAAATACTTGATCTTTTCATCTTCAGGATGCTTTATTTGTGCAGGATCTGGTCTATTTCGTTTATTTTACCTGAGTTTTTTTTTTTGTTTTCGGAGAATTTTTGGTCATAGAAATGTCTCTGATCTACTTGAATATGTTGTTATAGATCTGATCTTAGCCATCCATGATCCGTTGCTATTAAGTACTTGATTGTAGTCTTCCTTATTTTTGTGTGATATGCTGTGTCTTATGTATTGAAAATGCTGGTCTGAGATGTATGTTTGATGTGGGACTGTAGGAGATGTCAGCTCCTGTTATGGATGGGAATGATGCAGTCACTGGTCATATAATTTCCACAACCATTGGAGGCAAGAATGGCGAGCCAAAGCAGGTAGACATGATGTATTTATATGTTTTGCTTCCCATGTTGGAGGTCTCAAGTTTGGAACTCCTTGCCAGCAAAAGCAAGGGGTTTGCCTTCTGGGTCAAGCTTGTTGCACTGGGCTTGCGTAGTGCGGGTTACTCTTAGGAGCGAGGTTTTACCCTGCGCGCACCCAAAGGATAGCGGCTGCGGGTTTCCCTTGTCATAAAAAAAAATAGAACTATATATTGCTTTTTCACTCGAAGAATGATCAAAATAGTCGGGGCATGTTGCACACTTTTGTAAATTGACACAAATAACTTACCCTTTAATTTTCTTTTACACATTTGCATGTCTCGTTTTGAATCATGAGCATGTGTAAACTGATTTATTACATGAAACTGAAATTTGTTTGCCTTTCAATATAATTTGGTGCAGACAGTCAGTTACATGGCTGAACGTGTTGTGGGGACTGGATCGTTTGGAATTGTCTTTCAGGTATATGAACATGTATCTTCTTGTTTTGATTCCTTTTTTTTTTTTTTAAACAAAATAATTTAAAATAACTTTTTGTTTGACGTTATGCTTCTCTTATGAAGGCAAAATGCCTGGAAAATGGGGAGACTGTGGCAATAAAGAAGGTTCTGCAAGACCGTAGATACAAGAATCGTGAGTTGCAGCTAATGCGCACTATGGATCACACAAATGTTGTTTGCCTAAAGCACTGCTTCTATTCAACTACGAGTACAAATGAACTTTTTCTCAATTTAGTCATGGAATATGTTCCAGAAACTATGTATAGAGTGCTAAAGCATTATAGCAATATGAACCAGAGAATGCCACTCATCTATGTTAAGCTTTACACCTATCAAGTGAGTGAAGTGTTTTCCTGAGTGGTATTTTTTGTTTCCTTAGTTTGAACAATACAAAGTGGTATTATTGTTCCCTAAGCTTTGAGCCATACTAACATTTAGACATGGTCAGGTATTTAGAGGGCTGGCTTACATGCATACTGTTGCTGGCGTATGCCACAGGGACTTGAAGCCTCAGAATGTTTTGGTAATGCATCTTTCAAGCTGCTAATTTTGCATAGCAAATTATGGCTTTTTTCCCCTTATGTCATTGTTTGCTGTCACAGGTAGACCCTCTTACTCACCAAGTAAAGATTTGCGATTTTGGAAGCGCGAAAGTGCTGGTAAGTGTTAATCATAAGAGTTTCTGTGGCTATTCTCATTTTCGTACTAAAGATTATGGATTTGATCCCTGTCTTCCTGAGATGTGTTCACTGTTTTTAATTCAAACTTGGTCAGTAATAATTCTGACTTAGTAGGCGGGTCTTTTGGCCTCATTTTTTTTTTATTAATGTTTGTGTCAACTGTAAATTGATCCTTTCTAGATGTCCAGGATATTTTGACTTCTTCGTACATTTGTTATTGAATACCAGATAACACATGTAGTTAAATACTTATTGTTGAAATATTTCTGAGGCCATGGTAATTCTCTTAGGATAAGATCCTGTTAGCCATGATTTTGTGATTGGTCAGATTCTGTAGAGTCACCTGTTTGTTGATCATGTTGCCACTTTCAGGTGTTGTGTTTTATGTAAGTTGAGTCTGACCATGTTGGAGTTAGTTGATGTTTGCTATTTAACCATGGTGCAGTTCTATAATTCTAAGTTACCTCCCTTAGCATACTTTCTCAAAAAAAGTTACCTCCCTTGGCATATCCCATGAACTGAAAAATTCATAATGTAATTTTTTTTCTTTTTTCTTGGGAGGACAGACATGTGGAAATTTATAATCATGCCATGAATACCTTTGATGGGGTTTTCACCTTTTCAGTGACTTTAAATAAGAAAGCAATAGGTTTCCACTTCCATGACTGTGAATTCATTATCTTAATTTTGACTAATTGCGAGCTTATGGTGTAGACTGTCATTTCAAAAAGCTTCCTTTGTGTGAGAATTACTCGATTTTAAGGTTGTGGTTGGTTCTTATATTTATGGAAGTACCATATATTTTCAGGTTAAAGGAGAAGCAAACATCTCATACATCTGCTCGCGGTTTTATCGGGCTCCTGAACTCATATTTGGTGCAACAGAGTATACTACTTCAATTGATATCTGGTCAGCTGGCTGTGTCCTTGCTGAGCTTCTTCTTGGCCAGGTTTGTGGTGATCTAGAATTCTATAGCTTACATACTGTCCATGAAATCTCTGCGGACTTTTTTGGTGCACTTTTCCAGTTTCTAACCAATTTTTGCAATCTTCTTGCAGCCATTGTTCCCTGGAGAAAATGCTGTGGACCAGCTTGTTGAGATAATCAAGGTGCTGTGTGATAAATTCTTGTTTACTGATGCAAATATTGTAGCAGGTTTGCAGTGATTTAGACTTCTATAGCTTACTGATTCTCGTGTCATTTGCTTCATCTTATAGGTACTTGGAACACCGACAAGGGAGGAAATTCGCTGTATGAATCCAAACTATACTGATTTTAGGTTTCCACAAATCAAAGCACACCCTTGGCATAAGGTATGCTTTCACTTGACTTTAGTCGTACCTCGTGGAACAACAATTTGTTGTCTTTCTGCTTGCTGTGTGTATCATTCCTGTTGAATTTTGTACTGAGTTTGAAGTAAGTTGTCAAGGGAGTTTTTTGTTAAAAGCAGATATCTTTTTAGTTGATAAGAGGCCCAAAAAAATGAAAGAAAAAGGAGCGAGCATCTCTGACGTATCGAGTTTGTATAAGCTTTCTCCTAAAGAATCTAGGTGCTGGTTTGTTGATGGAATTTTTGAAAATGTAATTATTTACTGATCCCTCGAGGTTCCTTTTTCATTCTAAAAGAAAAGATCCCTCGAGGTTCTATCTTAGTTTCTGTTAATTGAAATTCGTTATAAATCTGTATCACATTATTAAGCTTGGGTTTCTTGTTTTTCCATTTATCGCTTCTTCCTAATCATTTTGGGTTCAAAAGCTATGAATCTAAGCCTTTAGTCCTGTAGAAGAATATGCTTTTCCATTAGTTGCGGCTTGAAGACAAAGAAGTTATAGAGGTCAATACCCCAACAACTACCAGACACGAGGCATTTCTTGAGTTTGTTCATACTCTTGAGTATGGAAATAGTCTTGATTAGTGACTTTGTTCTAAAGCAGCTATAACCTTAGATTGGCTTCCCTGAAGAGTTCTCGTTCTGCTAAGCAGCATATCTATTAAATACCAAGGACTTAATATCAGTAAACCTTAGAAAAGTAACCAATGGAAGTCGGGTTTTCAGTGGATTTGTCCTCTGCATCCTGATGACTGTATTTTATTCTTGCAAAACAATGTTAATGACAAAAATGCAAATAAATTCTTTTGTTGTTTCCGAGCTCGTGTACATCATGATCTGCTGCTAACTTACTTGTTATGTCTTGTCTCAGGTTTTCCACAAACGGATGCCTCCTGAAGCAATTGACCTTGCTTCTCGGCTACTGCAGTACTCACCAAGTCTACGTTGCACTGCAGTAAGTTCAATTTTATTTTCCTGATGTAATTCGTTTAAACAAAGTTCCTGTAGCACGATTACCATGTCTCCATTCGGGGTGGCCATTTCTGTGGTCCTTTTTATGCTCCCACATCTCTGTGTTGTTTTTACTGATTTGTTACCATTGCTCAGCTCACACATTGTCTTTTTGTTTATTGAACAGTGAATCTCTAAATTTATTCAATTAATATGCTTCTCATTTTGCAGCTTGAAGCATGTGCTCATCCTTTCTTTGATGAACTTCGTGAACCAAATGCACGGCTTCCCAATGGTCGCCCATTGCCCCCTCTCTTCAATTTTAAGCAGGAGGTACGGCTTTCATGTGTTTATTCTTAAATTAAAGGTTGTACCATCCATGCTTCATTCTTCCGGATCTCAGCTGAAGAGCACTAATGGGTAGTCACAGTAGGCATTCAATGTTATTAAATTCTTCAGATTACCCAAAGGCCAGACTATAGAAGTCAGTTTGGTACTTAACGAAGATTTAGAATGATTGATTCCATCAACCCACTGGAAGGTGGAAACATTTTCTGATACCCTGTGGCTGGTGGTAATAGTTGATCATTGATCCAAGTCCACTGTATGCACTGGAAAATGAATGCGAGCACATTCTTTTTCTAGAGCATGGATGCGTTATGCAATGAATCATCTTTTTACAGGGCCTCATGTTTAAAGTTGGTGTTTTGGAATGGCAAGCTTAATGAGGGTAATGCAATCTAGCATGTCATAAGTTTATGCTTCTTAGAGATATTGCCGGCCACTGGTGTTGATACAACACGATGACATAGTACTCATTCTGGATTTGGCAAAAAATAATGGTTCCCTGACTAAGGAAAGGCATAATTGAGAGGACAACGAAGATGGAGATTGAGACAGAAAACAGAAGTAGAAAAGGGAGAAGAAACAAAAAACCAGAAACTCACAGGCATCCTTAATGTCTGAAGATTGATAAAAGGATCTGCAGCCATTCGTTGAACTCAAAGAAGAGGAGGTCCATTGGTCACCAGAGTATTTTTGTTTCTTTTTTTTTGTTAGTAGCTAGGGTGGATTAGGCTTCTAAGAAACGGATTGAACCAATGGTTAATTGGCCAAGAATAAGTTGGGGTACTTAAGGTCTATAACATTAAGGTTTATACAACATAACAATACCACTGGATTTAATGGCTTAATGGTGGTCCTTCCGTATTGTTCTTTGAAACAAGCCTTTGAGGTTCTTATGATTCTATGAGAAAGTTATGTTAGAGGTTGGGTGAAAATCATTCTAGCTAAGAGGTTCTGATGATTAAATTAGTGTCGATAATGAGAACAAGTGGACTAGTCTAATGGTGAGAAACATCTCTGGTGGACTGTGTCAGTATATTTATTGGGGTGGATTGACTTTGAGGTGTTTGAGATTACACCTTGAATACAGGAATGCCTTTTTGTCCAATACCATGATGTCAGATAACAGGATCTAACTAAGTGAGGTGCGTATATTGTTGAAGAAGCTATGCACTGTCACTGAGTCTTAATGAAAGAAGGCCCTTTCATCCTAATTCCATATCTACTGAAAAGAGGGCCAGGGAGAAGCCTGAAGAGTTGAACTCCCTTGAAAATTAGTATCTTTGTAAGATGCTGGGGCCTGGTTGAAAGACACGAAAATATGTATCTGTAAAGGATAACCTCGTTATTCAGTTATCTTCATTCTTATTGGTTACGAAGGAGATGTTAGTCACAACAGCATTTTAGTTACAAGGACGTGGAAAATTGTTAAAGCATGCATTTTTACGAAAAGCACAACTTAACTATGCATATCTTTGGCAGGAATTGCCATCTTCAATTGTCCATTAGAATTTAGAAGCATGTCAAGGCCATTAATATTGAAAAACTGTATTACTATCAAGTTACGCATTCTGTACTTGCCTTTTTTGAGTTTAACTCTATTGCTCATCCCCCTACATTTTTCCTGGTTTCAGTTATCTGGTGCCTCTCCGGACCTCGTAAACAGGTTGATACCAGACCATATAAAAAGACAGATGGGCCTGCATCTTTTTGCATCCCACGGCGACATGACGTGAAGTATATGTTTAGTGAAGTATACTAGTTTATGATCTATATATGAAGGGATCCAAGTTACACCCCTTCCAGAGCAGAGGAGTCCAGCATGACAGCGACAGTATATCCTGGTCGAAAAGGACAATGTAATGGGGCTGCAGTGCATTTTAGTTCTGTACTTTGTATTATCTTTTTTGTTCCACTCTTCAAAGTCTTCCTATCTTAGCAGCCAACTAGTGAAAAGGAAATATGTTTTTGTACATGTTTGTTAGTAGTAAATTTGACCAGAAAGCTTCCGGGGACACGATTGAATATGTATGGACAAGTTGCAAGGCTCCGAAAGGTTTGCCAGGACTTGAAAGGGCAGTATTTTTTTTTTTCCGCAAGTTGATATCTCACTTCAGTTTGTATTTAGCAGTCTTGTACTTTGAAAAGAGTTGCAAGCAAATTTGTGTTACAGTTGCTCTATGTGATTATGATCAATCAAACATATCTATTTTGTTGCATCTTCATCTGTTCTTGTCATTTAAACCTTAATTCTTGATGCTTCCTACTTTTCATTTCATGACAAGCTTATAGTGATATTATTCTTTACTATTTATTGTTTTTTGACTGAGTGTGTCAAGTTTATAGTGGACAACTATTAGTGGATAAGAGGAAGTATCTTATTTTTCTATACAATATACCTACTTACAATATTATTATGAAATTAAAGAAAATAAACTATAAATACAATAGTCAAATATCATAATTAAACACAAACGACACAAAAGGGTTTGTATGGGTCTGTATAGTCGTAAAAGAATCAAAAATGATATTCGTCTGGTTCATTTTGTAAGGGTCAAACTAACCCCACAATAAACACCTATAGCGAGTACTACAAAACTTATATGTAATGATTCGTTGAGCAAGATCTGCTAAATGCAACAAATTAGTTGATCTTTAATGTGATGAGAAATAAATTATTGTTAAAACGGAAAAGGATCATATTTGCCCTTATACTCTTAGAAAAGGGTTATATTTACCCTTAGTTATACTTTTTTGATATGTTTGCTGTTACCATCCACTTTGGACACATATTTGCCCGGAGAGTTAATATTACCACTTTTATCATCGTACGTGGCACGTACATGTTTACTTTTTTTTTTTTAATATAATTAAAATTTACTTTTTATTTAACATTTTACCTAACCCACTCAAATAAAACCCGACCCACCCAATGTGAAAATCCGTAAACCCTAATCCCGTAGCTATCCTTTCGAAATTACCGTTCAATTCACATGAACACAAGTCAAAGCATTATAGAGTTGGTGTTGGCTTGGCCGCAGGGGAACACTAGTAACCAATCATATGAAATCACTAGTGTTTCATAGTAGTATTTATAATTTTGTTCACGATGCAAAGAACGAACTCTAGTAACCAATCATGTCATTAGTGGAAGTAGTTTCTGTAGAAAGAAAATTGAAACTTTTTACTTTGAAGAAAAAAAGTTCAAGCTAGTTTGTCACTACTTCTACTGTTTATTCATCATGAATCATGATAGTAGTAGAACAATCAATATATACTCAATAGTCTGTAGATATTTTCTACCAAAATTATTTCTTCTTGCAAACAAACTTTCTAAAACCCCTTCTTATTGTTATCAACTTCTTCCAGACAATTGGTGTAGTCGACGATAGTTAATATATGCCACCCAATTGATACATGTGATGCTTCAAATTGATCAAAACTTCTCGACGGAAATTAAAAATGCAAAAAAAAAAACTATGTCGTATTATGCTTCAAGGATAGCTACTGGGTTAGGGTTAATGGGTTTCAAATTGGGTGGGCAGGTTTTATTTTAAGTGGGTTTGGTAAATATTAAATAGAAAGTAAATTTAGTTCTATTAAAAATCTCCATTCATTAAGCGCTACGTCGAATAATAAAAGTGGTGAAATAATACTTAACTCTCCAAGGACTGGGTTAATAACCCTTTTCCATTGTTAAAAAGGAAATAAATATTATGATACATATTCTAATGGTGTATCATTTGAGTATATTATATTTAAAGAGAAATAGTTTTTGGGTGTGTATGGGAATCCGTACTAGTTGTCTGTTTCATTTTGTAAGGGTCAAAGTATCTCGCACTTCAAAACTTATATTATATGAAATGATTCGGTGCTTCTTCCCCCACAATAGTTTCTCTTTTGATTGGTTAAAATACAGTCCAACCAATGATTTACTATCCTTACAGTGTTGCTTATCTCATAGGAAAAACACAGTACTATTGATTTCCTCTTACGGAAGACAAGGGGACACTCCCCAAATCTCAAGACTTTGTCTTAATTTTCTTTTCCAACCCACTTTTAAAATCACTACTACTTTGTTTAGAATTTTCAAGTCGGTAGAGGACGATTGGTCTTTTATATGAGTTTGGGATCGATAGAAGACAATTGATCTTTTATATGAGTTTAGATAAATTAAGATTGAATTAGGTTCGGTTGCTATATCTTTACATGATTTCAATTTATTGTTCATTAATGTTGAACCCTCGTTTAGAAATTTCCACATCAGTAAGGGATGGGAAATGATCTCCTTATATAGACTTGGATTAACATCTCTTCATAAGTTAAGTTCAGATGTCATATATTAGTAGCTTATCTCTAGCTTTTTAAAGTTGAGTTAGGTGCAACTGTATATCTTTACCGTATTACAATTTACTTGTATTATGAGTAAGACTATTATTTTCCATTTATTCCCCTCCCAAAAGTTTTTCTTTTTTGAAGAAAATATATTTTATCTATCCGAATAAGTCAAATTTGCATCATAGAGATATTAACGATTAGTAATTGGGTTCTAAATTTTATACATATTTAAATATAATTCAATTTTAATATTTTGAACTGAAATTATAGAATTCCATCAAATCATATCATATCCATTTATGATACTAAAAAGTGCTAGTTGCTGCAATGATTTCGTGGGGTTTCCCATTTGGCTTGTTGAGGGACTATTTATTCAATGGACTATTAATGACAGTAAGGAAAAACAACAACAACGTTTAGAAAAATTCAACAAACAGGAAAATGACAGTATGAAAAAAAAAAAGAGTACGAATTTACATCTCTTTGTAGGATGAATCTGAAGAGTTTTACAAGTAACAATTTTTTATAGTTAAATTGGTACTAGTACTTCGGATTCTCTTTTCTTAATTAAATAAAAATTTTAAAAACCAAACAAGACTTTTCACCCATTTATAAGCTCGAGGGAAATATAAATTATTGTGCTACTCTACTGTGCTGTACAATGATGAATTCTAAAAAGGACCTTTTTCTGAAAGCTCTGCACCAAAATCTTTCTTTTGGCTAATTAGCTTTTTGGATCCAAATGGTAACTTTGCTACTCGTTTTCTCATTTTTTCTTCATTGGGTGGCCACTACTCCAGTTTCCATGGGTTTTCTTTCACCTAAAGGTGTCAACTATGAAGGTAAAGATTATAACTTTACTATAATCCAACCATTTCTTGTTTCTTTTTCCTGTGAAAATCCAAATTTTGTTGCTTACCACTATTTTTAAGCATTTGTTTATTTTTGTTTTCATAGTTTAGAGTGGTAAAGATTAAAACTTTACTAGAAAAATCCAAAGTTTGTTGCTTAGCATTGTTTATAAGCATTTGTTTGTTTATGTTTTCATAGTTTAGAGTGGTAAAGATTGAAACTTTACTTAAAGATTTGTTAAATTTATTGTGGGGTAAGCAGTGGCAGCATTGATGTCTATGAAGAATAAAATGAGAGATGAATATCATGTGTTAGATGGATGGGATATAAATTCTGTTGATCCTTGTACTTGGTACATGGTTGGTTGTTCTTCAGAAGGCTTTGTTATTTCTCTGTGAGTTTTCTCCTTTTCTGTTACATCTTGTCCATTTCTTTTCCCTTTCTGTGGAAATAATTTATTATTATGCTTTGGTTATATAATTCTTCGCAGTGAAATGGCGAGTATGGGATTATCTGGCACACTTTCGCCTAGTATTGGGAATTTAACTCATCTTCGGACGATGTAAGACTAATTTGACATGAATTTCCCACTTTATTCTTATTTTGATGTGATGCTGCTCACATATATCTTGGAGATACTTGAAGTTAAAATCACATAGTACTTAGTTTAGTAATTACTAATACTATTAGGAGTCACATTAAGTGCTTTATTATTTGTAAGATAATATTGAAAAATATCTTTTAATATGATCTGATAAAGTCATTTTTGCATTGGTTTTATTGTAGGTTGTTGCAGAATAATCATTTATCTGGTCCGATTCCTGCTGAAATTGGACAGCTCACTGAACTGCTGACCCTTGATTTGTCTGGTAATCAGTTTGATGGAGGAATTCCTAGGGCGTTGGGTCGCCTGATTTATTTAAATTACTTGTGAGTGTAGCTAAACTCTTGATTTGTTCTATCTTTATTACTCGTATGTTACAGTTCCTCTGTTGGCTGTGTATGTAATCCTCTGGTGTGTCAAATTCTCAGGAGGCTTAGCAGGAACAGATTGTCTGGTCAAATTCCTAAACCTGTGGCATACCTTTCAGGTCTTTCATTCTTGTATGTCTTCCATCCATGACATTTATATGTCCAATACAAGGGCTAGATGAGAGTTAAATAAACTGTGGATGGTGTTGTGTAGGGACTTATCATTCAATAACCTAAGTGGTCCAACACCAAAAATTTTGGCCAAAGACTACAGGTAAGATACAAGGAAATATTATTCTGTCGTCTCAATGTTTGGTCCTCAATTGTCGGTGAACTGGAAGAATCCTTCAGGTATCTAGTTTGATGAATCAAGGAATTCAGGTTACACTTCTACAGTGAGGAGGATGGTATATGCCACAGTACTGTGCCAGAATCTTATTCACTAATGGTGTTTAAGATAAACACCTCAATCTTAAATTCAACTGCAAAATAGAAGCTTGATTCAATATTGTTGCATCTGCGACATGCCATATGGCGCAGTGCCACAAATAATGTTTCTCTCGTAATAAAGTTATGGTTTCTATAGTTTTAGCATCTGTAATCTTGCATTCCTGTTTGTTGTTGTGGTATATCCCTTCACTGGAAACCAGCAGTCAGTTCTTTCAAACCTGAAAGTAATATCTCAAATCTCATCATCAATAATAATTAAAAAAAAATGTAATATCTCAAATCTCATATCAATAATAATAATAAAAAAAGTAATATCTCAAATCTCATTATCAAAAAGAAAAAGAAAAAGAAAGAAATAATATCTCAAATCTTATTATTGAAGTATTATCTTCTTACCTGGTCTTATGGAACTTCCATGATGCATGTTTGGTATAATTCCTATATTGCTAATATGTTAATGTCAAGCAGAATATTTGCCTTGAGATACTGTCTGGTTATAGAAGTTTTCTGTCCTGCTTGCAATGCTTGTTGATTATCTTCCCCTTGGCATCTTTCTAGCAACCTTTCATGTTCTTTTGTATTCTCAGCTTATATTTTGGTTGTTGCCTTAGTATTGCAGGAAACAGATTTCTTTGCTCTGCATTGACCACACAAATTTGTGGGGGTGTGCCAAAAGCAGTAAATGGTATTGTTGAAATTTTACCAGAACTTGTCATTATATTGAGGCTGATGCTTTTTAATCAAACTCTATTTTTACCATGCAGAAACATCTTCAGACAGGAGGATTAGCAATCATCATCGATGGGTTGTTTCTGTAATCGTAGGGGTCAGTTGCACATTCATAGTTACAGTCATGCTTCTTGTTTGTTGGGTGCATTGGTACAGATCTCGTGTCCTCACAGGATATGGTAATTACAAGATTGGAAACACATCTCTGATTTCTTGCACATTAAGACTAGATACATTTTGAGTCTCTGATCATTTTATCTGCAGTGCAACACGATTGTGAGTTTGCTGCTGGCCACCTGAAGAGATTTTCATTTCGTGAACTGCAAATTGCAACTGCAAATTTCAGCTCTAAGAACATACTAGGACAAGGTGGATTTGGAGTGGTCTACAAAGGATACCTTCCAAATAGGACAGTAGTGGCTGTCAAAAGATTGAGAGATCCAACTTTCACTGGAGAAGTGCAGTTTCAAACAGAAGTTGAGATGATAGGCTTGGCTGTGCATCGGAACCTTCTACGTCTGTATGGATTCTGTACGACTCCCGAGGAAAGATTACTTATTTACCCTTATATGCCAAATGGGAGCGTTGCCGATTGCTTGAGAGGTTTGCTTTGAAGTATATTTGCTTGGTGCTTTTGCTGAAGCACTCTTTTTTCTTGTCACAATGGAATGCTTAACTGATCAAGTCTAACATATGCATTTTAATTATTCCTAGTGCTCTCAATGTTAATCTGGCAAAAACTATTGAAAGGTCATGGTTTATGGAAATCCAGGACTTTGTGCTATATTTTTACTGTACATCTTAAACACCAGGGCCCTATGATGAAATCAACTTTTGATTGATTATCCCAGATAGTTAGATTGGATTTCCGTTGTCAATGTTTCTTGTGAAAGTGGAATGAAATCTATTATCAACATATTCAATCAACAATGCATCAAACCCAAATTAGTTGGGGTTGACTATATGATTTTTTTTTTGTATCCATTGCAATTAAGACTCCTGATGTAGTGCATTACCTAAGTAGGCATGCCTCTAGCAATCTATTGCCACCTTACGTGTTATTAAGCTTAATTTTTATGTGACAGTTTCTATCCACCTTCTGAAACGCTAATGTCAATTATGGTATCAACTTACAATATACATGAACAAAATAAATTGTTATTTGGCAGTAAGGTAACAGTCGTGTTGTCATTAATTTTTAGCATGACCAATTCAAGTCAATTTTTAGGTGTATGAACACGTTAGCTTGATGTAGTGACTGTGTCATCTTTTGCTCTGTTCTCACATAATCTTTTGTTATTTACCAGACAATGGCCGGGATAAACCGTTTTTGGATTGGAGAAAGCGCATGCATATAGCTCTTGGAGCTGCCAGAGGTCTTCTGTATTTGCATGAACAGTGTAATCCTAAAATAATTCACAGAGATGTTAAGGCAGCTAATATTCTGCTTGATGAAAGTTTTGAAGCTGTTGTTGGTGATTTTGGTCTTGCTAAGCTTTTAGACTGTAGAGATTCACATGTTACAACTGCAGTTCGTGGTACTATAGGTCATATAGCCCCAGAGTATCTATCAACTGGCCAATCATCTGAGAAGACGGATGTCTTTGGATACGGGATACTACTTTTGGAACTCATTACAGGACACAAGGCATTAGATGCAGGAATTGGTCAGGGTCAGAAAGGAACTATTCTTGACCGGGTTTGTAGCTTCGACCCTCCTACTGTTTGAAGCTTTATATAGTTGTGCATATAATTTCTTACTTTATTTGACCAACCAGTTAATAGCTAATCTTGAAGCAGGATGTTGTTTGAGTCATAATCATAATCAATATTTGAGTTTGAAATTTTCACTAAAATTGATGCAATAACTAGTGTTGCTCCACATCTTATGAGAGAAGTACAGTTTCTAGATTCTGAATCATTGCTCGAAATCTTGTTCATTTTGCTGACTGCATAATCTGGTTCATGATCTAAGGGCTTATGGACAACATTTTCAAGGTTTTTGAATCACTTGCTGATCAGTGCAACAAAATTATTGCTGTGTATTAGTCCTCACTGTTGTATACTTTAAGCCCTTGAATATAAATTATTTGGTTGATTTTTTATCACATATAATGTTACACTTGCATACTTTAAGCCCTTGGTTAACTTATTTGGTTGATATTTATTATGTTATCATGAAGTCTGAACTACCATGTATGAGAAAAGGTACCAGTTCTATGCTTCTTCAATTATGATTTTTCTTCCTTCTCAGGCTGTTTTATGTGGGTTAAAGATTTTCAGAACATGATAGAGCTCAGAGTTTGTTATGTCTATTATTCGGGCCTATTCATTCTGACGAACTGTCCAATTTACAGGTCCGGAATTTATTTGAGGAAAAGAAAGTGGAGATGCTTGCGGATAGGGATCTTAGAGGATGTTTTAATGCAGAGGAGCTAGAGAAAACAGTTGAATTGGCTCTACAGTGTACTCAATCTAACCCCAATAGTCGGCCTAAGATGTCGGAAGTCTTGAGAATCCTGGAAGGTATTACAGAACAAATGGGGCATGTGGACGAATCACAAGGTGGAAGCAACATATGTCAAACAAGTGCTTTCAGCTTCTCTAGGAATTTTAGTGATATTCATGAAGAATCCTCATTTACCTTTGAACCAATTGAGCTTTCAGGACCCAGATAACAAAAGTAGCCTGCACTGGGCTACTCATAATAAGCGTGCGTGCAATCTTTGATATATCTAGCTCAGCCATACATATGAGTATATTGTTGCTTTAAGTCAATGTCCTAGCACTCTGTAAGTTACTGTAATTTGTAAATTTTGTTGCAAAAATATTCATTATACTAGTTCTTGGTGGTTCACAACCTGTGTTAGAAGTAGCTAGACTAACTTCACATTGGAACTTCATTCTTTGGAAATGACAAACTTTCATATTAGTTCTGCTGTGTTGGTTGAACGTCTGTGATGACAACAGGTCTATATGTTGCAGAAGTTTGATTCTTACTAGTATTTTGTAGTGAGATAAACAAGAATCTAGATTGAGGATATGCTCCCCACGTTTTGAGCGGCTGTTGGAGAGTTCATTTTGGAGTTAAGTCAATGCAACTTATTTCCATATTGAACTTTTAAATATACTCAGAACAAGCCTATGGAAATATTGTCTTTCATTAACACAATAGCTGAAGCAAGCTAACTGATAAGCTTCTAGGAAAACCGATGAGAGAAATAGACAAATAAAATTAACCTACGGTCTTGAGACCAATAAATTACCGTTGATGTATAGAATAGTGTGGAGGTGCTTGTAGAGTTTCTTCATGGTACCAAGTTAACTACCATTGGACTCCTAACAAAGTGCTTGGATGAGGTCCATTTCAAAAATCCTTGAACGAACGTGGCATTAATGTTTGGAATTGATCGGTTAAATGTTACTTGATATGTTATCTTCTGGTACATCTCTGAGAAGTGTAAGGTGGAAGGCTCAACTTTCACATCAACTCCTTGGGTGGCACAATCTCCAGAGTATAAGATGATACAGGCTCCCAAACGTTGGTCACAGTCCTTGTGTATGCTTGTAAATCAGATCCAAGTCTAATTGAAAAGGACGGATAGTTTAATTCTGCTTCAGGAGTGGTTGATGAGCAGTTCACTTCTTGCAAAACAATCAAACCAGCAGCTCTATTTGGGTATAATCCGCATAAATAAGGTATATACTCATTTGGTCGGATGTCATAGATCAGTCCCGGATCATTTGCTCTTAATGGGTTAACGTGGCCTGCAGCAGTTGCAAAGAAGTCAGCACGGAGGCCCCTTTCATCTTCAATGGGATTATTTCCAAGGTTTACCAGATCAGCGGTTGTCATGATTGCAGACTTGATAGCAGCTGGAGACCATTCTGGATGTGCACTCTCGATCAATGTTACAACTCCTGAAAGGTGAGGACAGGACATTGAAGTGCCAGACAATGTGTCAAAGGTAGACTTTTTGTTGGTATTATTCTCCACAGACGTTGGCCATGCTGCAAGGATGCTAATACCAGGACCGATAATATCAGGTTTCAATATGCCAGGGCTTTCTGGAAAAGGGCCTCTAGATGAAAAGGCTGCAACTGCTGGAGCATGATCATCTCCCAGTGTAGTTCCTTTAAACAAAAATGAAGCCACAGGGGTTGATGTTGAATTCATGTAGGCTTTGATCTTCAGGCCATCAATAAAACTGATATGTGCTGCTAGAAGAACATGAGGTTCAGCTTGTGTAGTGAAGCCTTGTGGTTCCTCATTCATGAGTATCATTCCAGCACCCCCAGCATCCTTCACAAAATGTCCTTTATCAAGTCCGTTTATCTTACCACCATCTTCACAAAAGACTATCTTTCCCTTCACATTAATGTTTTTCAAAGACTCGGCATTGCAGAATGGGGCCATCAGATCACTATAACTTTTTCCAGGGTAAATTAATGGAAGCAGAGTTTGAGAGAAGTCTTCAGGTTGGAAAGCTGATTCACCATCAATTTCTTCACTGTCCCCCAGCAGTACTGTTGCCCTTAGTTTTCTATCAGTGGTGCTAGCACCAACAGTGAGAAGCCATGGAGCTCCATTTGCTACTGTGCCATGTTCTGGGCCCATATTTCCAGCTGTGGTGCTCACTAGAATGCCGTTTTGAATTGCAGTAAATGAACAGAGTGCAATAGAGTCATCCCAGAAAGGTCTAGAGATATCGTCAATGGAAATAGAAATTACATCAACACCATCTTCGATTGCAGATCCATAGCAGCAAATGTGTCACTCTCAGAACAAGCAGCGCTAATGTCACAGACTTTATACATGGCAACATGAGCAAGGGGAGCCACGCCAGAAGCTGTTCCATTAGAAAGTCCAAAAACATTGGCACCACTGACAAAGTTTCCAGCAGCTGTGCTAGCAACATGTGTGCCATGCCCATTCTCATCCAAAGGCGTCCCATTTCCAAACTCCTGGAAATATCTAGCTCCAATGAACTTGTTATTGCAGGCTGTAGTAAAGTTGAATTCACACTTGCCCTTCCACTTTGTCGGTGGAGGAGGCACTCCTTCATCATTGAATGATGGATGATCGGGTGTTATCCCAGTGTCTAAAAATCCAATAATCATACCTTTACCATAGTTTATACTTTTCCAGAAGCCTAAGTTCTGGTGCAGCCCATAAAATGAGTACTGTGGGTGGTCCGTGCATGCAAGCCTTTGTGGCCGCACTAATATGATCCCTTCTGTCTCCTGCAGAAGCTCTTCTTCATCTGGTGTTAGTTTAGCTGCAAAACCATTAAGGACATTGCGATAAGAGTAAACTATGTGGGAGGATGCAGAATCATTTGGACTCGTTTTCTTTGGGGGCAGAAAAGAATGGTGCCACATTTGTAAACTATCCAAGTCAGAGAGAAGTTGTCCATGAAATGACTCAAGATGGACTATGCAAACATCTGAGTTGTTGCTCTGCTGATTGGTATTACTTGCATGTATGGATGAAGAATAAAGACTGAGAGTAAAGATGACAGTTAAAAGAAGTTCCAAATCCATGTTTATCAGTGCTAATTAATGAGCCACATTTCTTGTAAACCACATATATATAGTGTCAATTTCTTATGATTGGTTTTGTCATCATTTTTTTTAACAGTGTCTTCAGTATTGAAGTAATCGAAAGAATTTGAGTGACACTGAAGTTTTGAGAAGGATGTGATTGGTTCTGAATTCTCCAATTGGCTTGAAAGGCAATCTCTATTTGAGCTAAGAAATGAAAGCCTAAGACAAGCCATTTGGAGCTTGCTTTGGTTTTTATTGCAATTAAAAAATCTTTTCAACTAGGCGGCTGCAAACTAATTTTGATTATCTAACGTGTTTCACTTGGGAATATCCAATGATTTGCAGGCTGAATATTTATTGTAGGAGGAATCTTATCTGATGGAAATAAATCCAAGGACTTGCTTACAAGCACTGTGGATGACTTCAAGAATCACTTCTCTGCTTTGTGGTTAAAGTAAAATATTTGTGGGGTTTGCTCGGTTTCAACAAAGGATTTGCATTCTGTTATGAATGATAAGTTCATGTGAATGCACAATGATTAGAGTTAATGAAACTACAAAAGCATGAAGTCCAATGAAACAATAGCACAAAGGAAGATTACCAAGTAACATTTGTTAAAACTTGAACGGTTCTATTTCATTTAATTTTTCTACCTTTTTCTGTGAAATTTATGCAATTAAAATTAACATATTCTTATGGACACAGTTTAGAGGTGTCATTAATCACTAAGGACTAGGCATTGGCAGCTCATTGTCAACTAATTTCCCAGGCTGGGAAATATTTAGAAAATGATCTATTACAGTGTCACCTGACATTTAGTCTGTGATAATAAATGTTCATATTATCATATCTATGAGCTGGGAATAACTAGGTATTGACTTCAGAGGCGGATTCAGGATTTAAGCTCATAGGCTTGTGTCTACAAATTTGTTGCAATTTTAGTGGATGCACACAGATTTATGCTCCGCATTGGAAGTAATTGATTTAGATGAACCCAATAACTTAAAGCTGCATCCACCTCTGAATGGCTTTTAAAATAGCCAGGTTTGAATAGCTGTTGCACTGTTAGTGTAGTTTGTCTAGTTAAATCATGTTATTTGCCATTTATTTTAAGGTTACCCATGACAAAGCTTACATGTAGTTATCGTTTTCGTGTATTGATTTGTATATAGTTTTACAGCACTTCAGTAAAGTTTAACGAAAAGATACTCATTTCGATATGCATTCGAAGGGGCGTACAATAGATGGACAAGTAAATCTTGAAACCAAATTGAATGGCTTCTAAAAGTACATGAAGGTAAATCTGATCTACTAACTAAGAAAGAGAAGTAAGATTTCCTTATTGTTGTATGGAGAACTGTTATGAAAATTAATCCTCCTCACTACTTTAAGGTAACTACGATTGGGCTCCTAACGAAGTGCTTGGATGAAGTCCATCTCAAGTATCCTTGGAACAAAAGTGGCATTGATGGTTGAAGTACTTGATCTGCTAAATGTTACTTGATATGTTTTCTTCTGGTTCAACTCGGAAAATTTCAATAGAGGAGGGTCAACTCTCACATCAACTCCTTGTGGTGGCACAATCTCCACAACATAGGACGAGACAGCTTCACCAACATTAGTCACAGTCCTCGTATATGTTTGAGCTTCTAATCCAAGTCCAATTGAAAAAGGAAGGATAATTTAGTTCTGCTTCAGGAATGGCTGATGAGCAGTTCACTTTTCTCAATACAAACATACTAACTGCTCTGTTTGAGTAGTTTAAACCACACAAGTAAGGAACATAATCCTCGGGCCGCATGTTATATACTAAGCCTGGATCACTTGCTCTTAACGGATTAACATGTCCTGCACCAGTGGAAAAGAAGTCAGCAGGAACACCCCTTTCATCCTCAATTGTTTTTTCACCGAGGTTCACAAGATCAGCAGTTGTCATGATTGCTGATTTGATAGCAGCTGGAGACCAATCAGGGTATGCACTCTTTACAAACGTTGCAATTCCAGATACGTGAGGACAAGACATTGAGGTGCCAGATAAAAGGTTAAAAGTAGATTTCGTGTCGGTACTGTTCTCAATGGATTTTGGCCATGCAGCAAGAATGTTAACACCAGGACCAATAATATCTGGTTTTAAAATGCCAGGACTTGCCAAGTTCGGGCCTCTGCCTGAAAAGCCAGCAACTGCTGGAGCATGATCATCTCCAAATATGGTTCCCTTGAATAAAAATGTGGCCAGAGGGTTTGATGTTGAATTGATGTAGTCTTTGATCTTTCCATCTGCATAGCTGACATGTGCTGCTGGAAGAACATGCGGATCAGCTAAGGTAGTGAACCCCAAGGGTTCACTACTCATGAGTATCATTCCAGCACCGCCAGCATCCTTCACGAAACTTCCCTTGCCAATTCTAGTAATCTTACCACCAAATGTACACAACACAACTTTTCCTTTGACATCAATATTCTTCAGTGACTCCAGGCTGCAAAATGCAGCAGTCGGATCACTGATATTTGTTCCAGGATAAATGAGTGGTAATGGGGTCTCGGAGAAGTCTTTGGGCTGAAAAGCTGACTCCCCGTCAATTTCTTTGCCATCTCCAAGACGTATGGTCGCTCTTAGTTTTCTATCAGTAGTACTTGCACCAACTGTGAGAAGCCATGGAGCTCCATTAAACACAGAGCCTGGTATGGGACCTGCATTGCCAGCTGAGCAGCTGACGAGAATCCCCTTCTGCATAGCAGTAAATCCACCTAGTGCAACAACCTCTGACCAAAAATTGGTTGAATTTTTTCCAATGGAAAATGATAATACATCGACTCCATCCTCAATTGCAGCATCAATCGCAGCCAATATATTATTTTCAGAACAAATAAGACTAGCATTACAGACTTTATACATGGCAACGTGTGCAAGCGGAGCCATACCAGATGCTGTGCCATTAGCCAGGCCTAAAAAGTTGGCCCCATCCACAAAATTTCCAGCAGCAGTGCTTGAAGTATGTGTACCATGACCATTTTCATCTAGTGGCGTCCCATTACCAAATTCATGGAAATATCTTGCTCCAATGTAAATCTCTTTGTTGTTTTCATGACTAGCAAATATAACCAAGGATTGAAGGAAAAATATGGAAACAACACTTAGATAAACTAATATGGGAGTCATACTCTGTAAGTATTCTTCTGAACTCAATAATTTTCTTCTGCAACATAATATGTTAAACCACGTCTATTTATAATAGTGCAAAAGTTATTTTGACTTGAGCTACCTATGTCTGCTTTTAATTGTCACGGTTTCAGAATCAAACTATAATAATTTTAACTAATATTTTACGATATTTTTTTTTATCATATTAATATGTAAAAGATGAGGATTATAGTACTTTTGTATAATTTTTGAATATTTAATTTCAAAAAGCATAACATGACACTTAAAAATCAACGGAGATTATTACTAATTAACAATTTTGGTTTCCTATAACTTTGAATTGTTCATCAATTAGTGGATGTTGCTCTGGTGTTCTATTTAACGATAATTATTATATATTCTTTGTTTAGTAGTTACTATTATTTATTTGAGAAAGTAACTGTTTTTTAAATTAGTATCGACGTTCCAATTGGATTAATTTAAAAATCCCTTTTGGGCTATGAAATAAACGCCACATAAAGGCATAGGCATCTGGAGCTTTTGGGTTGCCGACTAGAAATTAATAGTTTTTTTTTTTGTTTTGTAAAAACCAATCATTTGCAGGCTAAAGACTTTTGTCACGTAGCACAAATAGAGATGTTAAATAAGCAAGTTAATTCAATTGAGTAGATAAAAATAAGTTGAATTGATAAATGAATGAATTTTTTATCCGCTTAGAAGTAGTTCGATTGAAAAGGTTAAAATGCGGCTCAACTTGCTTAGTTCTTATTAAGTTTTAATTACTTTAGTTGTTTTTTTATAATTTTTAGTATCTAATAAAATTATGTTTTCCTTATTTAGACTATATATAATATATCAAATAAAAATATATTTCTTTATAAATATTTTAACAAAATTTTTCAGGAGTCAATTTGATTACATCGCACTCCAATTTTTGATGGATTGAACTGAAATGGCCTCTACATACAAATGCATATTTTTCCTTAATGATTTGCTCAAATTTTAATGTGAATTATATTTTCACCGGCTAATTTTATCACCTTTACACACAAATACATACTTCCCTTGTGTCCAATCATCTTTTAAGTTTCCTACCATTTGTTTATTAAGAGGAAAAATTACTTGATTACACAACTTATGTTATTATATTTTTAAAAAAAATTTATACGATTTTAAGAAACTATAGGAATTTTTACTTCCTTCTATTCTCTGATATATCTTGATGTGATGTATCGGTCCGATACAATGTATTGACACGTATACGAAGTATGAGTGATGCATTTAAAATCGAGACACGATGTATTGAAATGTTGAATGAGGTTTTCGAAATCAGAACGCAATGTATTCGGACGTTTTGGGATGTACTCCGATTCTACCAAATTTAAGAAATTTTTGTAATTTGGAAAAGAGTAGGGATAAAATGTAATTAGCTCTTTCGGTTTTAAAAAAAATTGGGAATTAAATTACCTAATACACAACTTATTTTCTAAAATTCCATTTGACAAAATTACTAAATCCCTACTCTCTCATATCCTTAGATACATCACATTGCGTGATGTATCGGGGTATTGAATGATGTGTTCAGAATTGAGATGCGATATATCGAGATGTTGAGGGGGATATATCTAAAATCAAGATATGACGTATAGGGGCATTTTGTGATGTATCCAGATTCCATCAAATTTAAAGAACTTTTGTAATTAAAAAAAATACTGATATTATGTAATTAACTCTTAACACTACTATCAAATTCTCCGAGAGAATTCAATTTTAATAAGAGAAACCTACCAGTATACCTACCATATGGGAAAGTAATCACTTAATATAATATTATGGTGGTATTGTATTCAAATTTCACCCACTCATCTTATTAAGTTTTTCAAATTCAATTTTGATATTGAAGTTCACTCTATGCCATCATAAAATTATTAAAGAGAGTTGCTGCAAGAAGAAAAGGAAATTTGTGTTATTAAGTCAAGTTCAAATCTCAAGCAGGTATACATAATTATCTTCTGGAATTTATTGAGAAGCCTGCTGGTGCTTTCACTACTCCAAAATAACTACAATGGGACTTTGAACAGAGTGTTTATTTGATGACCATTTCAAATATCCTTGCACAAAGTTCGCGTTGCTGACGGTACTAGATGCTGAACGTTTAAACGTTACTTGATAGGTTATCCTCTCCTTTACTTCAGAGAAGTGCAAACTGGTAGGACTTACAGTTATCTCAACACCTTCTGGTGGTGAAATCTCTACAGTGTAAGTCGAAATAGCCTCACCGACATTAGTCACAGCCCTGGTATATTCCTGAGTCTCTGATCCAAGTTTGATCGAAAATGAAGGATAGTTTAGCTCTGCCTCGGGTATACTAATTGTGCAATTTACCTTCTTTTGTAATATTGCGCTAACTTGTTGATCTGTGTAGTTTAAGCCGCATAAATAAGGCACGTAATCATGAGGCTGGATGTCATATATTAGACCAGCATCATTGCTCTTGATGGATTTACATGTCCTGCTCCAATTGCAAAGATGTTAGCTGGTAAATGTCTTTCATCCTCGATTGGATTATTGCCGAGATTAACTAGACCAGCAGTTGTCATAATCGCGGACTTAATAGCAGCTGGAGACCAATCTGGATGAGCGCTTTTAAGCAAAGCTGCAACTCCAGCAAGGTGAGGACAAGCCATGGATGTGCCAGAAATCATGTTAAATGTCAAGTTTGTATGAGTATTGTTTTCTATGGAGGTCGGCCAAGCTGCAAGGATATTGAATCCCGGGCCAATGATATCTGGTTTTAATATGCCTGGACTTGTTCTGCTTGGCCCTCTGGATGAAAAGAAAGCAACTGAAGGAGCATGTTTGTTTCCAATTACAGTGCCCTTAAATAAAATACTGGCCATAGGGGTTGATGTCGAGTTTATATATGCTATGAGATCTTGTGCATCAGCATAGCTGATGCGTGTTGCTGGAAGAACATAATCGTGTGCAGGTATAGTGTAGCCTTCAATATCTTCGTTCATTAGAATCATGCCAGCAGCACCAGCATCTTTCACAGGCTGTCCTTTTGCAATTGCTGTTGCGCCACCCGCTCCACACAACACTAATTTGCCTTCAACATTTGTAAGTGATTCTGGGCTACAAGCAAAAGCACCATAATAAGTGCTGTTCAATGCTGGGTAGACGATTGGTAGTAATGTTGGAGGGAAATCATTTGGTTGAGAAGTTGATTCACCATCATATTCTACGCCGTTTCCAAGTGCCACGGTTGCCTTTATTTGTCTATCGATCGTGCTAGCACCAACAGTGAGAATCCAAGGGGCTTCATTAGATAAGGTAGCATTACCTGGACCCTCATTTCCAGCTGAGCAACTTACGAAAATTCCCTTTGCCATAGAACTAAATGCACCAAGTGCAACATTGTCATCCCAAAAAGGAGTAGAAAGTCCACCAATAGAAATGGATATGACATCAACACCATCTTCAATTGCAGCATCCATCGCGGCTAACATGTCACTTTCTGAGCACAGGCCACTTGGATTGCAAACTCTGTACATAGCCAAGTGAGCACGAGGTGCAATGCCCGCCGCTGTGCCATTAGCATTGCCAAACACATTCGCTCCATCAACGAAATTTCCAGCAGCCGTACTTGAAGTATGTGTACCATGCCCATTTTCATCTAAAGGCGTCCCATCTTCAACACTCAAAAAGTCTCTTGCTCCAATGAGCTTGTTGTTACATGCTGTGAAGTTAAACTCGCACTTCCCCTTCCACTTAGCAGGAGGAGGAGGCATTCCTTCATCATCAAACGAAGGATGTTCCGGATAAATTCCAGTATCCAACAGACCAATAATCACACCTTCACCATAGTTAGACGTATTCCAGAAGCCTAAATTCTGGTGCAATCCTAAGAAGCTAGGACTGTGAGTTGTTTGTACTCGTAATACCCTTTGAGGTCTTATGGAAATAAAGCCATCTTTCGTTTCCAGTCCCTTCACTTCATCTGGTGATAATCTAGCCGCAAAACCATTGAAGACATTCCGATAGGAATATATTACACGTGAGGACACATCAGACAATAATGAATACTGGTGCGAGTCATGTAAATTATCAGATGACTCAACGCGAACAATATAGATTTCTGAATTGCTCTGCTGAGAAAGATGATCAGCAGCTAATATGAACGATAAATGAGAACTTACAACGAACAAGAGCGTAATCAGGAAAACCATCAACGCCATGAGTTTGGAATGTAGTAAAAACTCCTCTGTAGAACTTTGTCTTATATAGTTTTTTTCAGCTGATATAACTATGTCCTACTTTAATTTTATTAGTCATGAACTTATTGATAGAACATTGGTAACTTCGGTAGCTTTGGGTTACAACTCATCTTCTCATTGCATAGAAATAAAAGTTTCCTAGTTAATAACAATCTAAGCCTTGTTTTAAAGTTTATAAAAGTATATACTTGTATTAGTTTTATTTAAAGATGATTACTACATCTATTTTATGCACAGAGTAACAACTGTGGAATATCATTCATTTCTGCAGAATCTTGATATTTACAAATTACAGCTACAGTGTCATGCAAATTTTGAAATAAAAAATTTCATTGGGTTGATAAATCTATGGAATTACTAAAATATCCTTTACAAGTTGATCAATCATTTTATTCTTTTATTAAAAGTAATCATAACTCAACTTAATTGAAAAGCCTTTTCATCTCTCTATCTATGTATAATATACACATACATTTTATTCAACATTTAAATGATATATATTTAAGTTGTTTTCTTTAATACCCAAAGAGTTACAAAATTTGAGAAGTCATATGTAATAATTTAATTAGCATACACCAATTTTTGATGTGGATATCCAAACAGATAAAAGAGTCAATAAAATTATGTCACATATCAAAATGACATAACATATTTAGTCAAAACAAATGTCAATGAAAATATGTCACATATGTATAAGCAATATATTTCGACTAATAATATCGTGTTGTCACTTAAATTTCATTAATAGAGAGAATTAAGCATGTCCTTACCACAACTCAAAATGTGAATTAAATGTCCTAAATGTATCTTCAAGTTACAAACCCTAAGTGTTTTTCTACAAGTTGACGAAAACTTAAAATCAAAATAAAAAATGATTGAATTATAATTTTATGGGGTAGTTTCGAAAATAGAAAGAGACGTGAATAAATAATTAACTAAGAATTCGTTTAGTTACTGGTTAGAGTTATGCATGTATTAGTTATGTAGGGTTAATTTATGCAGGTATTAGTTATGCAGGGTTAAGTTATGCAGGTATTAGCTATGCAGGATTTATATATAGATATTAGTTATGCAGGATTTAGTTATGCATGTATAGTTATGCAAGGTATAGTTATGTAGGTATTAGTTATGCAGAATTTAGTTATTGAGGATTTAGTTACGTTGAGTTTAATTATGCGGGCATTAGTTATACGGATATTAGTTATGTAGGTATTATTTTGTTATGTAGAGATTATAATACATGAATTATTAACTATTGAATATTAAATTTGTTGTAAATTATTAATATATATTATTTGCAAAATAATAGTACATGCTAATAAAATGTGGAATATATTAAATAATAGGGCTAGTCAAAAAAACCAACTTATTTAGTGATAATATTTATACTTTAATAATATTAGTAAACATGTCAGAAATGTCATTATTTTAAAAATAAATAATTATTCTGATATTATTAATATTTTCTCTCTAATTATTTACACCCTTTTTTTCTCTCATATATTACACATGTTCCTATATTTATGTAATTGGATAGATATTAATGTCATTTTATTTTTTTCTCTCTTTTCTTAAGCTTATCAATTTCTCTCTCTTACTTTTTTCCTAATCAAATCCCAAGATTTTTCTCTTTTTTCTTACTCTTCTTTTCAATTTCTCTCTCTAACATTCTTCCAAATCAATTCCATAGATTTTCGATTCAATATATTAATATTTTCTATTATTCTCATTTAATTTCGTTGCAAGATTTGATTTGAAGATTAACATTGATTTGGGTATTATGTTTTTCAGATTCCTTATTTATTTACTTACTGATTTTAGTGTTTTTTTCAATTTTTTTTGTTTTGTTGTTGTTCTTAAAACATTTTTTAGGGTTTGAGACTACATAATTCTCTCTTCAATGGACGTTTTTAAGAGAGTTACTAGAGGTATTAGACAAAATAATCAAAGTTCTTCCGATTTTTCATCATTTAATTTTTTTTCACTCAAGAATTAAACAACAATGTAGATTCCGCTTCTAAATCTAAGGAGGATATACGACGGGGAAAAATGTCTGAATTCGTCGATGTGCAAAATTCCACAGAAATTCATAACCATGAAGTTGAAGAAGACCAATTCGTTGGAGAATAGGTATTTTTTTTGCATGTTTAGTGTTTTGCATGTTTAGTTTAATTTGTTTAGTAATTTTTAAGATTCAAAAAAATTCATGTTACAATGCGTTTGGAAGTGTATATGAAATTTTTATTATGTTATAGTTAGTATTTATTTTTGTATTTCATATATTTATTGTATTCTGTGTTCTGTTTTTCTTTTGTGTGTTAGTTATGTCAATGTAACATATTATATGAGTTTCATTATGTATATTTCATAGTTTTAATATTTTTTGTATTCATAGATTTGGAAGTGTATATTGAATTTTATTGCTGTTTTAGTCCGTATGCATTTTTGTATTTCATTATTTTATTGTATTTTGTATCCATAGATTTGGAATTGTATTTCATATAATTAATTCATTTTGTATTCTTTTTTTTGTGTGATAGTTATGTCAATGTACCACATTTAGTATTTATTTTTGTATTTCATAGTTTTATTATTTTTTGTATTCATAAGTTCGGAAGTATAAATTGAATTTTGATACTGTTTTAGTCAGTATGTATTTTTACAATTAATAGTTGTATTCATTCAAAAATTATATTGCATTGTTTCTGAATTTGACATTTTTTTTCTAATTTGTATTTATTCTAAAGGTATGTCAACTAGTTATGTATTTTATTTAAGAATGAGTACAACAAATATTCAATTATTTCTTTTTAATTTTATATTTCATTCACTTTTTCATCATACTAATTTTTTGTATTTTATATATTATTATACAAAATTCTAAATAAAAACTAGAATAAATAGAAATACAAATAAAATACATATTGAAATGAATACATACAAGATTTTTGAAGAAAAAAATAACTATATAGGGAAAAAAATATATGAATACAAATATATTTCTTAAATGACTATATAGATACATTCGGCATACCTATTGGAATGAATACAAACTAATAAAAAAACTATAATAAATATAAATAGAATATATCGTGGAATGAATATAATTTTAAAAAGGTAAAAATTCTAGAGAAAAAAAAAAGAACAAAGTTTAAATTTTATTTGAAAATGTAATTGATGAGAAAATTAAGTGATCCTTACCTTTTTTTATATTCTCTCCCTTGATTTTCTCTTTATTAAATAATTATCTTCTTTAAATAAAATAAAATAATAAAAACATAATTAAGATATATAACAAACTAAAATTTGATATTTTTACCAAATATTGAAAGTGTTGCTAACCTCTTAAATGTTAAAATATTGACATTTTAAAAATTTTCCCTAAATAATATATAATGCTAATATTTGATTATCATATGTACGATCAAAAATATACAATCAAATTTTTAATATTAAAAAAATATTTTTATTTGTATAAATAAAGAAAAATGATAAGTATATAAAAAGAAATAAAAATAGTCTATATATAATAGAAAAACAGTAAAATTTTAATCAAAAAAAATTAAAGGAAATAAAAATGGTCTATATATAAAAAGAAATAAAAAAACAAACATATATAGGAAAACAATAAAGTTGTCAATTAAAAAAATAAAATAAATTTATAAGGTAAATCTGTAATTTATCATTTTAATACATGTATTATCCACATAACTTTATGTATAGATTCGCTCATAAGTTATGTTGATATTAATTATATAAAATTATAAAAAATGCAATCAAATATCATGTAAATTAATACATAAATAACTTTTATATAATATTTAAAATTCTTACCAATCAAACAAGATATAAATTATGTTAGCTTTTATACCTAACACGAAACTTCTATCAAATATAATAAAACTAATATAACTTTTAATACATGTATAAAGATATTTCTTATACAATAACGGGAAAACATAATAAGAAAGGATAAACCCATTTCGTAAAGTTCCCGTACCTCACTATCTCCGTCTCCGACAGTGCCGCCGTCGCCGGGTTGTTCACCAAAGGTTAGTCTCAGTTGCCGTCGACGGTTCTTTATCTTCTTGCTTTCTATGTTAAGAAATTTTTCAAATTGTTTCCTTTACTTGTTACTTTCCGATCATGCAATATTGTAGTTTACTGTAACATAAATCTAAATTTCTTCCATTTTCCCCACTGTTTACACTCTTTAGAAGCTTAAAAGCAAAGGGTAGTCCTAGTTTATCTTTTGGCACAGAAACCCTGCTGATTTTACCCTAGTTATTGAAAGTTTTCATAACCCCAGGTAAATATGGGGCAAAAATTGGGTCCTTTAATTTCCCTCGTAATGTTCTTGATTATTCGGTGGTTCCTTTTTCTTATCTAAGTTTACTCTTATATAACTGTAATAATTGACTCTGTGAAATGCCTATGCTTTTTGACTCTGGAGGCTGATTGAAATATGGGGCATTTGATAAATTCGAAGTTGGGTTGATTTTTACATGTTGCCCAAAGCTCAATGAGAAGGATGAATATGTGTATTATTCATTACGAATTTCAGTTTTATCTACTTAACATTGTAAATATAATTTGACTGGTTCGAAAAAGTTTTTCCTCACTTTTCTTAAGTTACCAACTATGCTGGGCATAGACACTTACCTGCAGTTGGCTTCTAAAAGTGATTTGATGATTTGAAAAAATTCTTTCTTTGTCAGTGGGAAACTCTATTTCACCATTCTACCTCTAATGGTTGGTTTAACAGAGTTAGAAAAGTTTCAAATTGGTGTAAATACTCTTATTAGAGATGGGGGTGGGGTAATATCTATTAATGACGATGTTGGAACAGTCTGATTGTTGTATTCTTGTATGAGCTGATAAAGTCTTATCTCATAGGAGTGACCTTGTGTAGTCTTCTATGTTTGCCTGTGATGTTTCAAGCCAATCTCTGCAACTTATATGAGGGAAAGATGACTGATACTGCTAGTTAAGAACACCGCGTCCAAATCCTTGTACCATTCCGTCTCTTGCAGTACCTTTTGCACCTTAACATTGTTGGTGGGGATCTGAAATCTTCTCCTGATGGATAAATTTACTGTAGAAGTGCACTGCATTTCTTGTGGTTGTGGCATATGAAATTCAAAACATTTTCTTGAACTGCCATAATAGAATTGCTGTGACTACATGGTTTCTTTGAAAGTCCTCATATTTCGCTTGATAAAGCCCACTTTGTTTTGATTTGTGACAGGTCCGCTAATATGTATGTGAAATCTCAGTTGTCATGGAATGTGATACTCCCTTCTCAGAGCCTTGATGTTGAAGGCTTAATGCTTCAGAAGGTAATTGTTATTCGCCTCATGGATGAATTTGCTTCCAAGAAGGCTTCAAAAACTCTTGGATAATTTATGGCGCTCATTTCATTGGAGAGGATTGGAGAAGGGAAAGCTTGAGACCACACTGGTGATGTGCTTTAACCTGTGGAATTCAGCTGCCTTACCTTCAAGCTATTCCGTGGAGAGATCTTGGAAAGGGGTTGTTGACAAGAAATGAAGCACGGTATCTTCTTGAGATGTGGCCCCACCAACAAGGTATGCCTCTCTCATCAGAGGATGGCGGATTACAAATATGTACCTGGAGAAAATCCCATCTTTATGAATGAGAAGATGTCAAGAATTGAGAAACACACTGGTGCGTTTCATTGTGGTTGGAGCAAGGTATGTGGAGGCGGAGAAGGAATTCCAAGCAGTTGTGAGCTTGGAGGGTGATTATCTCGGACACATCTCACAAATTGCTGTGTAGATAACGGTTATTCACCGTGATTGGCTCATTTCTGACATAGACTAGTGACATGTAAAGCTTTCTGTAGCAATATCTGTGTTTAGTACTGTTATGAATTCTTTTTTGTTGATGTTGCGGACCCTCTCTTTAGCGCCTTTGGTTGCTTAAGCCCTTAAGTGGTCATGTAAATGTTTTAAGGCATAGCCATGTCTTGGCAGATGCATTTACTTGTTAAGGTGATAAACCTTTACTTAAAATACCTTTCCAAAGTGTCTAGTTCTCTTGACTGATATTTCTCTCTGGTTTATTTAAAGAAGCAATTAGCGATACTTTGTACAGTAGACTGACCAGTCACCTCAATCCTAAATGAAGGATCAACGCATACTAGAGAAAATTAGGAGTGTATGTATTCCAAGCAAATACCATAGCAAACAGAAGATGAAACCTCATCATTCCAGTAGTACTATTTTTGTTTCTATGTATGCAAAGACACATTCTCATTAAGGATTGATCTTGAGAGAAATGAATGATATGAAAAGGCTCTCTTTTCCTACATGAGGTATGAGCATAACTTGTCATGGAGTATTATATTAAATTGGTAATGAACGAGGAAGAGGAAAAGTAAAAATGTTTTTGTTTTGGTTATGCACAAAAATAGAGGATAAAAAAGTTCAAGTCCATAAAAAGATGCAAATTAAGAAAAAGAAAAGCTATCAGCAGCTTTTGTTTGTAAAATTATAATACTAGTAATTCTTCTTGAAATATGAAAAAAAAAAAAGAGCTTCCATCCCTTCATGCTGCAAAAATTTCCAGCAATAATAACGTTATAGAAACAATTACTGATGGTTAAAAGCACTGAACTTTAAAACCTTTTTCTTTCTCCAAAAGGAATATTAGAAAGCATCTGATGTCATGTTGTTAGGTAGTTTAATAACAGGAAGAAAGCTTTTGTTTGATCTTTTTCAATGTTGTTAGGACATCAGTCATGTTCACCCTTTCAACTGTAATACTAATTGTGCAATTCATTGCTAACTCCATAATGGATGACACACATTGCAGCTTTTGACTCAAGTTTTGTTCATGATCTACTGTTTGTAAGTCAGCATCTATGATTTGATCCAACAGCATGATGCCAAAACTATAAACGTCAGACCTCTTGGATATAAGGCCTTCCAGACCATACTCTAAAAAGAAAAAAGGAAATAAGTCAACATTTTTAATCCATTAAACCATAACATTTTTACTAGTTCAATAAAGAATTCACCTGGAGCAATGTAACAAATTGTCGCAAAGGTTGTAGTGTGAGCAATAGATTCTTCCTTCGTTAAAAGTTTCGCAATGCCAAAGTCTGTCAGGTGTCCCATCATGTCGTTGTCAAGTAACACGTTGCTAGGTTTCAGATCACAGTGAATAACCGGTACCGAGTAACCCTGATGGAGATATTCCAGAGCAGATGCAACATCGACCATGATATTCAATCTTTGCATCATATTTAAACAGTAATCTCGAGAATATAACAACTTCTCTAAGCTCTCATTTGGCATGTACTCAAGTATCAATGCCTTAAAATCCAAGTTACAGCAGCTGCTAATGATCTTTGTGAGATTTCTGTGACGAAGAATTCGGTAACATTTCACACTCTCTATCAAAGGTTTGAAATGTACCTTCCATCTGCACATTGAAAACTTTAACAGCTACAATCATCCCATCTGCCAATGTCCCTTTATAAACAGAACCAAAACTTCCACTACCAAGCAAGTTATTTTCATCAAAGCCTTGAGTTGCTCTTTGAAGTTCATAGTAAGATATTCTTTGTGGTGCTACCTCAGGAGACCACTCAACTTCAGCATTGATCGTTTTACCCCCCACGTCTCATCAACATGAAAACTATTGCTGAAGCAATCCCTATTACAGAGATAACTGAAGAGGCAACTAAAATGACTTTGAACATATAATTACTTAACCAAATCTCCACTGCTAATGAGATGTTAAAGTGGTGAAATTAAGATGCGAAATCTCTATAAGGTCTTTTTATGTTCTATCCTTCTTACTTTTGATGTCGCTAACATAATTTTTTTCCCTGGTCACAGTAATAGAACTTGTAAATGAAGTGACTTTTGATCTAGAAATTATCCTTGCTTCCTCTCGGGAAGATATTATCCGCTTAAATGGTTTTCTTCCTGCATTCATTGTGAGCCTCTAATTGATATAGACATCAAGTTTATGAAACCATTTGATAACTCTTTTTCATATTTATATGACTTCGAGTTCTCTTGCTGGTATACTAGAGTTGGGAAGTTAGAGGGTCACCAAAAAGTTAATTAGATCTTTCGAGAAACCAGGTTCCATTATGTTTTGGTTAGCTAATAACAGACTAAAAGGTCCAATCCCGAGATCATTTGGTTATCTTGATCGATAAGCTTGGTGTTTCTGGATCTCTCTTTTGAAGAAGAATCTTTTGGTGAGATTCTACTAAGGCATTTGAACTTTATGATTTCCAAATTTACTTTTCCTGTTGAAGTAGTGTGGACTAACCCCACTTCTTTATGTATTCAAACTGTTAATCATCGACGAATCAATCTATTACTCAAACAATGACACTCTATAAATGGCACCAGGTAATTGCGATCTCAACATTTTTCTGAGATGTTTCTACAGCACCATTTTTATACAAAATTATGTTTTTATTATTTTCTGAACAGAGTATAGTGCTGAATGATTCATTCCTTCTATGATGTCGTGCTGATTGAAACACACATTTTCACTGGATACAAGATTAAAGCAACGGGTAAATGACTCTTGTGGATGATCATTTACGTAGGCCAGAATAGGAACACTTCACTGAAAATTAAGAAGCATTACATTTTATTGATTCTTAATTTGCAATACATTGTACAGAAGACTCATCTCAATGAAGTACAATTACAATAGCCAAACAGTCTCTAGCAAAAGCATTTGAAGAAAAATTACTTATACAATACTAGTGAACTTTACAACTTCCCTTTTTACCTCCCAAAAGTGATATGGAAAAAGTACCTGATGTCATGTCATTAAGACATTCGATCAGTAACATGAAGAAAGCTGCTGCTTGATCTTTTCCAATGCTGCTACAACATCAGTCATTTTCATCCTTTCAACCGGAGATTTAGCTGTGCAATTCATGGCTAACTCCATGATAGATGACACGTTCTGTAACTTCTCATTAAGCTTTTGTTCATCTACTGTTAGTAAGTCGGCATCTATGATTTCATCCAGCTTATTAGGAAGTGAACTATGTACCCAGCTTCTCAAATCCAAATCGCCCGTGAACATTTCATCATTTGGTTTCTTCTTTGTAAAAGTTTCCAGCAACATGATACCATAGCTAAAAACATCAGACCTCTTGGATATAAGGCCTTCCAATCCATATTCTACAAAAGAAAAATCAAAACACGTCAGCAACTGAGCTTATAAGGCATAAATCTGATTAAGTACTGTTAATCAAAACTTTATTACAAGTCACCTGGAGCAATGTAACCAATTGTGGCAAAGGTTGTAGTGTGAGCAATAGATTCCTCTTTTGTTAGAAGTTTTGCAATGCCAAAGTCAGTTAGGTGTCCTACCATGTCTTTGTCAAGTAAGACGTTGCTAGGCTTCAGATCACAATGAATAACAGGTACAGAGTAACCATGATGGAGATATTCCAGAGCCGATGCAACATCGACCAAGATATTCAATCGTTGCATTATATTTAGAGAATAATCTCGAGAATACAGCAACTTGTCTAAGCTCCCATTTGGCATGTACTCAAGTACCAATGCTTTAAAATCCAAGTTACAACAGCTGCTAATGATCTTTGTGAGATTTCTGTGACGAAGATTCCTCAAGATTTCACATTCTCTATCAAAGGTTTGAAATGTACCTTCCATCTGCACATTAAAAACTTTGACAGCTAGTATCATCCCATCTGCCAACGTCCCTTTAAAAACAGAACCAAAACCTCCACTACCTAGCAAGTTATTTCCATCAAACCCCTGAGTTGCTCTTTGAAGTTCATAGTAAGAAAATCTCTGTGGTGCTACCTCAGGAGACCACTCATCTTCAGCTTTGATTACTTTACCCTGATGTCGCATCAACATGAAAATTATTGCTGAAGCAAGCCCTATTATAGAGATAACTGAAGAGACAACTACAATCCATATCATTCTTCGTTTCTTTGAATTGGAATGATTCTTTAAATTTGAACGACAAGCTGGGACATGCTTTTGAGGATTACCACACAATCCTTCATTCGACAAGAAAGACTGGTAAGGGAGATTAAGAAAAGGTCCACCACTCGGGATTTCCCCGTGTAACCTGTTGAATGAGACATTAAAGGAGTGTAGTTGCTTGAGTGCCTCTAATGACTTTGGAATCACACCCGAAATATTGTTATTTGAAAGATCCAATGCTTCCAAACTTATGAGTTCCCCGAATGTCTCAGGAATAGATCCTTCAATTCTGTTATGAGCTAAAGATAGCTGAATCAATTTCTGCAAACCTCCCAATGTACTAGGAATGTTCCCTGAGATTTGGTTCCTGGAAAGATCCAGAAGTATTGCAGCCTTGAGATTTCCAACTTCTAATGGTAGAGAGCCATTGAAGAAATTAGAAGACAAGTTCAGCTTCAAAATGTCTTTGAGGTTCCATAGACTTGAAGGTATGCTGGCAGTGAATTTATTGGAATCAAGATAAATCTCCCTTAGAGAAGTCACATTCCCTAAGCAGCTAGGAATATTTCCCCACATTTGGTTTTGTGAAAGGTTTAGCAAGCCCAAGTTGGGTAGCTCACATAAAACAATTGGGAAAGGACCACTTATTCTGTTTGTACCAAGTGAAAACTGTTGAAGTTTTTCCAAAGAACTTATTGTCGTCGGGACAATTCCAGTAAAGTCATTTTTATCCAGCTTCAAATAAGATAAATTTCTCAAATTTCCAATTTCATTTGGAATATGGCCTTTGAGATTACAACTTATTGCCTCAAACGTCTGAAGAGAAGAAAGATTCCCTATGGATTTTGGAAGTATTGCATTTAGGGGATTGATAGACAATATCAGTTCTCTTAAGTGTTTACAATTGGCCAAAGGAGTAATAAAACTCAACATTGAAGAGTCACTAGTGAAGAAGTTACCTTGCAAGTTGAGAATTTCAATAAGTCTTAAGTTTCCTAGAAAGTCAGGAATTGAACCTGTGAGTGCATTCACACTAAGTTCGAGTACAGTAAGCTTAGACAAATTTGAAATGGAACTAGGTAAAAGACCATCAATGTTATTTGCACCTACAAAAATTCGTTCAAGATTGGGTGACCCCCTGCCTATAGTGTTGGGAAGATTACCTGAAATGCGGTTTTGTGTGAGTGCAATAGATATAAGAGTTGAGATATTAAATATAGCAATAGGGATCGACCCACTAAAGTCATTGAAATCCAACTTCAGCATCAACAACTCTTGAAGGTTACCAATTTCATCTGGAAGTACGCCTAGAGAAAGAAGTAAGATTGCCATTAGACGAAATATTGAAAGAACTAACATTCTGACATCATGTGGTTACACAATATTCCATACCCGTCAGGCTATTCATTCCAAGATCAAGTACGTTAACCATAGTCAAATTTCCAACCTCTCTTGGTAGAGGCCCTTCAAGCTTGTTGTCCCACATTGATAAAACTTGAAGTGATGAAATACTGAATATGCTTACTGGGATTGAGCCTGTTAATGCATTTTGTTCCAATCCCAATTGCTTCAAGTTATAAAGATGACCAATCTCATCCGGAATTGTGCCTGTCAAATCATTATGCAAAATTATCAAATGAAAGTCCTAAGGAATTAAGTTGAACAAATTCCCACACCAGGTCAAAAGCATTCATATGCTTGTTTAGGAGCGGAAAACTGAACACTTAACCTCTCGTCGAAACTGGAAATTGAAGGGAATGCATGTGCTCGGTTCAGAACAATATTATTAAGATTGGAAGCAGCATACCTTCTAACTTATTATTTCCGAGAGCTAATTGTTGCAGCAGTTGTAAGTTCCCAAGTTCTCCTGGAATTGTTCCAATCAAATTATTTTCCATCAACAGTAAGACTTGAAGCTGCGAGCATTCTGATATACGTCTTGGGATCTCTCCACTTAACATATTGAAATTAAGTCCAAGTTTTTGCAATCTTGGAAGGCGACGACACAAATCAGATGGAAAATCACCAGTTAAGCCTGCATTTCTGAGATCTAAATATTCTAGTATCGAGATGTTGAACATAGAGAGCACATTGGAACCATTGAGTTTATTAAATCCAAAGCTCAACCATTTCAAACTCCGAAGAACGGCTATTCCAGCTGGAATATTTCCTTCCAAATTGTTGTACCTCAGATTCAGGAACCCAAGGTTCGTCATGTTTGAGATAGAAGAAGGAATGAACCCACTGAAACTATTGTTTTCAATGTTGAAAATCTGAAGGTCTTGAAAATCACCGAGAAATCTAGGAATTTTTCCAGTGAAGTTGTTGAAACTAAGATTAATAGCTCTCAATTTTCGCAAACGAGAAAACTCAGGTGGAAGTTCACCATGGAAAATGTTGTAGCTTAGATCAAGTGAAACAAGAAAAGAGAGTTCACCAAGTTGTGACGGGATGGTACCCGAAAATCCCATGTCTGAAATATTAAGTACAGTAACTCGTTGATGACGAGAGCCACAAGTGACGCCAATCCAGTTACAAACAGAGACAGAAGAAGACCAGTTTGTTGAAATAATTTGATAATTGTCTGAAGTGATTTGGGATTTCAACGCGAGAAGAGAAGTTTGATCAGTTGTAATATTCATGGCTAAGCAAGTTGCTAGAACATGAAGAAGAAGGAACAAAATTGTTAGAAGCTGAAAAGAGGAATATTTCTCCATTGATGAAATCCTCATTTTTTCTGAGTGAATGGGAGAAAATGTGTTAAGCCATAATTGCATAGAATGTGGCGGTACACAGGGATTCACGACACAAATAAGGAAAGAGACGAGCAAATTCCCATTCACTTTTTTAGTTTGTGCAATATGAAATTACAAATTTCAAATCAGTCTTTTCGACATGCGATTTGTGATCATGTAAATATCCACACACAAAAATGATCTGCTATTTTAAATCATGATTTCAAAAAGTGTATCATGTACTTGTAACAATTTTTCGCATGGTATATTTAAGGCCATAAAATTAAAGAATAATTTTGTACATTTGACATAATTTTAGTTTAGAATCACATGATTAAAAGTCTTCTTTATTTTCTTAGACTCCGTGTCAAGTCAAACTACATCATTCATTGTGAAACGGAGGGAGTAACTCATATTGTTAAAAGATTATGTTGAAGAATAATTAGTTTAGGGAAAATGCACAAGTACCCCTACACTATAATCGAAATCTGAGAGACACACATTAACCAAAAGAAGGTCCTATTACCCCTTGAACTTATTTGTTTTGTAATTTTATACATCTTTTGTCTACATGACACACTCCAAGACTCCACGCAACTGAGGTGCGTGGGAGATATTTGAATGTCACATAAGTCAAAAAGGACCACAAAATTACACACAAAAAAAAGTTCAGGAGGTAACAGAACCTTAGTTTAGTTTAGTTTAGTTGTGTTTCTGAAATTTCGATCATAGTCTAACGGTACTTGTGCATTTTTTCTTTTACTATTGTTGACTAGTGAATTTTTATAAAATTATGTATATTTGAAAGTTTATAAACACAAATATTTATTTATAAGAGAAATATGAAGATATGTGATGAATCAACGAGACGCCGTAAGATATTTTGATATTTTATGAACTATATTTTGTTCATTTTGATAAAATTTTGCAAGACTTACAAGAAATTTCGATGGTTTTCATAATTTGTAGGGTTTAATATTTGTATAATTTAAAAAATCTAAATTATATATTTAAATAAACTTTCAACTTTATTTATATTCATATCACGATTTTATATCGTATGTCTAGTATGGTCTGAATTGTAAATGTGAAAAGGATAATTGGCATATAGACATTGATTGCTTAGGAATCAAAACTCAACTCAAGTAGGGTCACGCACTAGGCAATGTGATCTTATTCAGATTGACTAATTTTTATGGATTTCAAGATCTACTAGATTTTATATAAATGCAGCCAACTTTTCACTTGAGCATTGAAATACACAACTTGCCATTACATTCCCTTTGGTAGTGCCATCCAATTTTGAAATTTTGGGGTACCAAAAGAACCCAACTTGCCAACCACGCTTATAATAATCTTCCACTATCTTCTTCTTCTTTTTCTATTTAATCATCGATATCTAAAATTTACTGATCTAACTAATTCATATTCATCTTAATACTTAGTGAGAAAAATCTCTATCTTCTGTACATTTTCCTTTAAAATTACTATCTCAACCGTTTGCATGAAAAGTGAATATGAAGTGTGTGTTTGGTATAAAAGAATTGTTTTTTTAATCATTTCTTGTTTAGTTAGTCAAATATTTTAAAAATGAGCTTTCTAAGGAAAGTAGGGAAAACAAAATTATTATTATTTTGTATCAACTAGATATTAATTTGTTAAGATTAAGTGTTCAATGAGCACAAGACTGTATTTAGGTGTCTAAGCGAAAATGTGAATAATTTTAAGAAACCACATATAACTTAATAGAAAATTCACTTAATATCTACCAAACATACCCAGAGTATATAAAAAAGATAAAAATCCTACGAACAAAAATATACATAATCATGAGTAGATGTACAACATATATCAAGGATGTATATATAATGTACATTCTCAGCTTTTGCATATGACAATAGAAAAAAAAACGATTTTTTTGTGAACATATGTTAGCTGTTAAATGTCAATTGAAATTCTAATGTTAGCTCCCATATCAAATATTTGGCCCAGGGTCATCTAAGTACCTTCTTGTCATTTTAAACGGCTTTTACTTCTTTAATTAGGCGACAAAAGTAAAGGGGTTAAATTAAGAGAAAATTAAGTAGATAAACAAATTTATTAGTTAATTAGTTAATATAGCTAATCACAATTTAATTAAATTACCAATTGTCATTAACTTACAATTATAATTACGTGGTCCACGTCTAAAATTTGTATAATTCGATTTTTAGTTGTATAAATCTAAATTTTTTCAGATGGTATAGATCCAAAATTTTGTTTTTTTTTAAAAAAAAATTATCCCCTCCCACCAGGCACCCCCCC